>NW_006783036.1:4931859-4938027 GCF_000442215.2 Lipotes vexillifer | reverse complement strand
CCCCCCCGCCGACCCCGCCCGCCTTGTTCCTCTGCTCCAGCATCCTGCACTCGGGTCCTGGAGAACGGCCTCTGCAGCCCCTGGGGCCCACGTCCTCGGGGAAGTCCTCCCGCCTCCACAGGGCTGGGGCTGCCCAAGGGGTGACCCTGCACAGCGCTCTGACACGCTGCCCGTGAGCCTCCACCGTCAGAAAGAAGCTCGTAAGTGTGAGCCCTGGGCCTCACCCTCTGTATCCACAGGTACCAGCGCAGCCGGGCTCATGATTAATGAATGCCCAGGGCACGCTTAGAAGGAGGGGGGAAGCAGGAGTGAATGAATGAATGAGTGAGTGAATGAATGAACAGGCACATATTTGGCCTTAGGTGGTTCCCCTCGGGGCAAAGCAGAGCCCCGCAGAAGATGGGGCTGGACCCGGGGGTGGGGGGGGACCCAGGGGTCACGCTCAATCCAGCGGAGGTCCCCTGGTCCCGCTGAGCAGAAACCTTGGCCTCTGGACCCTCTGCATCACTACAACCCTGGGGTGGCGCTTCTGGCCCCAACACCCTCTTCAACTTCAAAGGAACTGCGGAAACACTTCTGGGCAGATAAAATGCAGCGGAACGTCCCATAAATCAGCAGCAGGTCGTTGAGTTGCCCAAACAAACCCTTGGAGGGGAAGAGGCCAGGGCTGGGGGAGCAAGACGGGGCGGCAGCCACTCCTGGGGGCCCCTCCTCCTCTCCAGCACTCCCCTGCTCTGCCCGGGGGCCCCCGCACACACCCAGCTTCCCCCCCCCCACCGCCGCTGCACCCAGGCCCCCATTTCTCACAGGACCTCCAGCCTCATCAACTCCCTGGGTTCTGCCTTCCCGCCCCATCAGACCCAGGTCAGACGCCCCAGGTCTCAAGGGCTTGGGCACACACAGCAGTGCCCTGTAAGTATCTGTAGGACAGGAGTGGAGGCAGCCCGGGGGAACAGGAGAAAGGCAGTCACTCCCCTCATTACCCCACTCCCATCCCATCCCCACCCCAGGCTCCCGCCGGCCAGAGGAGAGCCGAGACCAGCCGCCTAGCTAAGAACTGTTCCCGTGGCCTAGGGAGCACCGGAGTGTGGCCAAGGTCACCAAGGGACACAGAGGGGAGAGAAGTGGGGTCCCCTGAGTTGTAGCAGGGTCTTACCGGAGGACCCCGGTCACAGTCCTCTATCTTAAAATGGGACTGTCACGCACCGACCAAGGCCTGTTTGGGTTAACCTGAGGCATTAGAGCCCAAGGCACACTGACCCTCCCTGGCCCAGCCAGGGGTCTATCTGAGCCGAGCCTCTGCCACCGGGCACCAACAAGAAAGAGACGCCGCCCCTCGCCCAGCACTCATTCACCCTCCCATGGGGATCCCCCCTTCAGGGCACCCCCGCCTCCCTGGGGGTCTCGCCCCCAGCTCCATTTATAGGCAAAAATCCCAAAACCAATTATTTTCCTGGCCAGATCTCTGTGACAGTTACAAAATCTCCAGTGGAAAGCGCGTTCTCGACTCAACACGCTGAACGTCCACCCCTGGGGCCGCAGGCCTCTCTCACTGGGGCCCCGACACAATTCTGCAGGCACATCCCCACCTGCCTGGCGAGAGAAAGCCAAGGGACCAGGTGTAAGGCCACACACACACACACACACACACACACACACACACACACACACACACTGGCATGGATTTGACCACAGGGCCAGGCATTGGAGCCACTGCTCTCTCCCGTCGGCCCCTGGGACCAGGACGGCGGGTGCTGCCCTGTCCTTACTGCACCCCGTCTAGATTCTGCTCTGGGCTGTCTCCCCTCCCCCACAGCGTCTCTGATCCCGGACCAAATGGGTTCAGAAGCAGCCCACGTGCTGCTACTGAAAACACGGGTCTGTCTCCTCCCTCCTGGCAGATAATTCCCTGGGGAGGAGGTGTGTGTGCAAGAGGGTGGGGAGTTTTTACTTAACAGCACACAATCCCCACCCCTGCCTTCGGAGACGTCCATAACTATTTGCGAGCCCACGGCACTTTATGAGCAAAAAGCCACAAAGCTGGCAGGGAGAATGCTGGGGCAACGCAGCTAATGACGCAGCTAATGACGCATCGACATGAAGAAACACGACTGCACTTAAACCCAAATTAAAAATCCTGCCATTTGCCTCTTGGTGCCCTGGAAGATGAAATCCCTAGGGTTTCACCATTGAGGTGGAGCGAAGCTGAAGTGGCCTTCGGGGGGCGGCGGGGCGGGCAGGACACGGGGCACACCACTGCTCCCCAGGAGAGGACTGCCCTGCCCCCCAGGCCCCCTAACAGGGTCCCTCGGGACACAGGGAAGCGGATCTGACACACAGAGCAGGAGCTGGAACAGGGTTGCCCGGATCCTTAAAAGGGAAGGAAACGATCCAGCGCTGCAGCTACAGCAACGGCCGCTTCCACCCCGCCCTGTCCCCCACGAAAAAGCAGCACAAGAGTTCTGGACCGGGAGGGAGAGACCCAGGAGGCTGCAGAGCCTCCCATCCCACTGTTAAGGGCACTCGGGGCCTCTGTCCAGGGCCATCACTGCAACGCTATCCAGCTCAGAGCGGGTCGCAGCGGGTGGTGTGAACTCAGGCTACCCCAGCCTCTCCGGGCCTCTGTGGGGCTGCAAGGAGGCTCCGAGCAACAGAAGCACCTAGTCATCGCCTGCCCAGGGACTCCTGCTTGCAAAGCCGGGGGTTCCCTTGAGGCCACCTGCAGAGCCTCCTGGGGGGCACCATCAAAGGAGGTGCTGAACAGAAACGGGCCAAGGGCAGAACTCAGAGAAAACAAGGCCAGGCACCCACCTCCCTGCCCCTCCACTCAGGGCTCCTCACTAGGGGGCCGCTTTCTGGGCTCGCTCAGAGGCAGCTACTCGCCCTGGCTTCCTGGTCCCAAAGGGCTCTCAGCCCCTCGGGTGGGCCGCAGGCTACCACAGGACATGGTCCTACTGGGTGCACCGAGGCAGGGAGGCAGTGCCTGACAGGTGAAGCAGGGCCTGCCACTGCAGAGATGGAAGGTGAGCACCGACACAGAGGCGCCCGGGGCGTCCCCATCTGGCAATCTGCCCGCAGGTGACCGCTCAGATCCCCAGACCCAGGGCCCATGGGCCGATGTGCATGCAGTGACCAGGGGCAGGACCCCAATCAGTGGGAGCCATCCCTCAGCCTGCCAGCCCTCGTGGTACAGGGAGGTGTCGGTGTCTCCATCATGGGGACAGGGCTCCGATCCCAAGTGACACCAGCCCCGCTTTCCGAAACCCTAACACAGGGCAGTAACACCTACCTCCCAGGGGTGGCAAGGCTGTAGCGCTCGGCAAGGGTGGGAGCCCAGCACTGGGCTCTGGTAGGTTCTTCCTACCTCCAGGCATCCCTGGAGACCCCACCCGAGGACCTGGGCCAGCTGGGAGCCAGCACTAACTCCTGCAGCCTCGGCAAGCCCTCACCCTACCAGGCACTGCAGGTTCTCCTGCAAACTGCGGATCTCGACCTGCCCCCTGACCTCACAAGCTGGGCAGATCCGGTGAGAAGTGGGTAAGGAGGGGCCTGGGTGGAGTATCACAAGAGGCTACTGTCTCATAACTCTTTTGCTGTTACTTTGTAAAGCTGGGCAGTAACGCCAGCTCAGAGTGAGGGCGGATCCCACGATGAATCTAAAGGCAGGACCAGGGCACCCTGGGTGGTGGTCAGCTCCCAGGAAGAGACGGGAGGGCGCTGCGGGGGTCACCCAGAGCAGACAGGGCATCACACAGCACTCCAAGCAGCCCCCACCCCACACAGCACTGCAAACAAGCCCTGCCGGGCAGCTCTACCTGAAGCCAGCTTCTCGGGCGGCCATAGGGGCGGGGCAGCTGGAAGGGAAGAGAGCAAGTGTCACCCAGCAATGCCAACCACGACCCTCACCTCTGCCCTCCCTCCCCTGGACACCCATTAGCCCAAAGCCGCCAGGACCTCGGCTGGGCTGCAGTAGGGAGGCCAAGGGCCGAGGTCGGGGTCCCCAAGGCGCCTCACAGGAGCCCCATGTTTTTAGAAACTCCAGATTGCACAAGGACTGACAGCGCGCCTGCCACACGCCAGGCACTGGGGCCCCAACCCCTTCACAGCCCTCCCCGAGGCTCACACCAGTACACAGCTGCCCTTCTGAGAGACACCCCGAGATCCCAACCAGCTGGGCGAGGCCAGATATCTGCCTGTCCTCAGGGCGAAGGTGGCCTGCAAGGTCTCTCACGAGAACATACAGGTCCTACGAACCAGATTTACCTGCTTTTTTCCCCCTCTAATTTTACGAGAACTCATTAGCAGGCCGTGAATCAAAGGGGCTGCGGCGTGGCCGGGGATCCAGTGGGTTCTTCTGGTTACTGCTGACGAGGCAGCGTGGCGTCCACGTGCGGTTAACGCATGGCTGATGTCTCACCCGCAGCTGGCACTGCCCCCTACTCCCATGCGACTTCAGGTCCTAAACCATTTTTCAAACCCGGATGTGTGTACCGCCCAGAACCACGTGGCCTGTAACTGATGGGTACCGCGCTGACCAGGTCTCAACCGCAATGACCGTCATCCCCTCACGGGTCCCCTGGCGGGACCATTACTTGCTCCGATGAGGTGAGTAAGGGGCAGGCCATGTAACCTCCGTGGAGGCAGGTGGGGGACTCTGGAGGGTACAGGTGTTGCCAAATCCAAATCCCATTGCAATTGAGTGGATCTGAGCAACTCGCCAACTTCCAGGTCTCTGTTTGCCTGCATGTCAACTGGGGTCCAGCAGGACACTCAGCTGCTGGATGGCCCACAGGCGAGGTCACAGTGGCTGACCCATGACCCTTACCGCCAGCCAGCCCCGGCTCTCAGTGCTTTCCGTGATTTGCCCTTTAATCCTGGGGCAGACACCGCTAGTGTCCCCATTTTACAGCTGGGAAACCTGAGGCACAGAGAGGTTAACCCACTGGCCCGATGCCACCCAGCTGGTAAGTGGCACTTTGGGAGTTGGAACCAGGCCCTCTGGCTCTGGGGTTGGCCTCTTACCATGCTGACCACCTGATGTCTGGCTCACAGTGGACACTGGTTAAGCCTCGGGCATAGGGGACAGAGGTAGAATTCCTAGTCTCTCTTCTTGCCCACGTTGCTAGACTGACCATCTGCTTGAATGATGGAAAGAGGGGGTTTCCTCCCTGGCTGAGAAAGAGGCTGGACTGGTTCTAAGGTTCTGCTAATGAAGCAGATGAGGCCCTCCGGAGACCACACCACTCATGACAGAAGGGGCGGGGACATGACAGCCAACCCCGGAACACCAAACAGGTGAAGCAGGGATGGCCCAGAGCCTGTCAACAAAGCAGCATGTCACAGAAGATGCCAGCGAGCAGAACTGCCACCACAGACATACCATGAGGCCAGCATCTCCGCAGGCCTTGGGCAAGGGGACCAACCAACCAAAACAACCCTCCCTGGGGTTGCGGGAAACAGTACTGAGGTGTCAGCAATGGGCTCAGATAGTAGCAGACTGTTCCTCAGTCCCAAGGCCTGGATGGTTCAAAACTCAGACAGAAGGCAAAAAGGAGCACTCCATCAGGGACCAAGCCCGGCTGAATGGGCGTGGGCTGCCAGGCCTTGAAAAATCCCAGGCTCCCAAGACCAGGAAAAGGAGAGAAGGGCAAGCACTGCCCGGGCGCCCCCAGGTTCCAGTCAGTGCTGCAGCAGGCATCACCATCGTCCCTGTCTTATAGGTGAGGAAACCAGGCACTGGGACATAAGGTATCTTACCTAAAGCCACACAGCCGGTGAGTGGTGGAGCAGGGATTAACTGAATCCAGACTCATCTGGGGCTCAAACCCACTTTCTTATACCGTCAGGCCAACAACACCATTGCTACAGGTTGAATTGTGTCCCAATCAAATTCATACGCTGACCTGTTGACCCCATGCTCCCCAGAACTGTGAGACAATACATTCAATACATTTCAGTTGCTTAAGCCCCTTCTCCACGCACCCCGCTCCGCCAAAGTGCATGGTTCTTTGTTACGGCAGCTCTAGCAAACTAATACAATCACCTGTCCCAGGAAATCCTCCTCCACCCAGGCCTCAGTTTCCCCATCCATGCTTGGTGTAAATCCTGGGGTCACTTCCAACCTGAGTGTACAGTGACCCTGTGTGGCATGGCAGGATGGGAAGAGCG
>NW_006783036.1:4925894-4931613 GCF_000442215.2 Lipotes vexillifer | reverse complement strand
GCGGGTACAGGGGCCAGGGGGAGGGGTGCCGGCTGGGACCGGTCACAGCCACGGGCCTGGACCACTGCCTCCTCTCCCCCAGATGGCCGCCCGCTCCTGCCCAACCTGCTTCTTGCTCTTTTGTGAAGCTGGCTTCTGGGCACATGCGGAGCCTTCACTGATCAGCCCAGCAGGGAAGTGAATGGAGGGAACCACAGAGCGTAGGCCCCCGCGTCAGTCAGAGCCACCTCCAGCCCAGCCCGGCTAGGCACAGAATCCACGGGAAAAATCATATCACATACTGGGCTCCAGATGAATCACTGCAGAGGAAACAGCTGTGTTGATGAAATTTTAAAGCCGACATGAGAAAAAATATGAACTGCAATACAGTAATTTAGCCTGTGAACACTCTGGCACATTTTTAATTAAAGCTGTTTTGGAGTTAAATAGAGGCCGTGGAGGGAGAGGGTGGGCAGTGGGGAACGGGAATCCACAGAGGCTCTCTGCCCTCCCACCCAAACCCCAAAGCCACGTCACCCGAAGACAGTTAAAAGAATAACATTGCTCTCCCCTGCTTTTCACCAAAGGCAGATTTTCCACTTTGCACAGAGCTGGAGGTTTCTGTGCAATTTGATTTCACTGAAAAGATATAGGTGCCAGAATCATAAAATCTCACAAGCTAGAGCCCATGAGACCGTGGCCAGAATCCCACCCATGGCAGCAATCTCCTTCTCCAATATTCCCAAACATGGTCATCCATCACCCCCATCCATCCATCCATCCATCCATCCACACTTGATTACCTCCAAAGATGGTACACTCACTACCTTATGAAGCCGCTCTCCCTGGGTTAAGCAGACCTTCCTTATTCTGGGCAAGAACCAGCCTCCCCTCCCGGCCTGGGAGACCAGGCAGGTACAGCCAGGGTTCCCCAAGATGCATCCACCAAGTCTAGCTGGGCATTGAGACACAGATGTGACCACTGAGACCCAGCAGCCCAGTCCTTGAGTACCTAACAGTCCAGCAGGGGTCGGGGCCAGGCTTCACAAGGAGGACCCCAATACCCCATCAGCAAGAGAGGGCAGCCTATGGGGCTGAGAGAGCCCAGAGCAAGTGCCGGGCCACCTGGGGGTGGCTGGGGAAGGCTATTGGCAGGAGGCCAGGAGGAAGGAGGCTAAGGAAACCCCATCTTCCCTGAACCCCATCAAAATAAGACCAGTACTCTACTTGTGGGCTGAGCCCTGCCCACGGAGTTCTCCCCACCTCCACTGTCCTCCACAGCCCTCCCGTATACATGAGCCTGCTGGCCAGGACAAGGAGGCAGCACAAGAGTGCCCCCTGTGGGTAGGCCTCTGCCTGGACACCACTGCACCCCCGGGCCATGCACACAGCAGGTGATCAGTTACACATGGAGTGAGTGCCCATTTTACAGGTAAGCAAACAGAGGCCAAGGGAGAGGAAGTGGCTCAAGGGTCCTCATAAAGCTGATGCCACCTGAGCCACCCTAGGAACCCAGAGGCAGGCAAGGTATCAACTGCTGCCAGGAAGCCCTGAGCAGGCCAGAAGAGGCCCTTCTCTCACTGTTTCTCACATCTCCCGCATGGCTCAGAACAGCAATGCCCTCCTCCAGGGCACCCACCCACCCTCAAGGCCAAGCCCTGGTGGCAGCAGGTGGCAGGGGCAACAGGAGCCCCGCCCATGACCCTGGAGATGCCCTGCCCACACCCTGGCCCCTGGGTGCTTTTGCATACTGTAGCTTGAGGGTCAGCCCTCAGCTGAAGCAAGGGGACCAGGGCAGGTGGGTATGCAGTGCACTGGAGGGCCCAGGCCCCAGCACCACACGGCTGCCCCCTTCTCGGGATGCTGGGTATGGCCCTGACACCGCTCACTGGGAGACCCTGGGCAAGACCCCCACTCGCCAGCAGAGTCCTCGTGAGGAAGAGACGAGGATAGGACCCAGGTGCCCCACCCCTATGACACACACAAGCACCCACGGCTATCACCAGAGCAGCTCAGCCTCACAAGCCTTCATTTGGGGAGAAAAAAAAGTCTACTCAAGAAACAAGAAACTTGGAACACTGGCACACTGGATGGTCTCTGAGTTCCCAGCACTTCTCCTGTACCAGCGAGGAGCCGGGCCAAAGCATGTTCTTGTCCCTAAAGCCCAATCTGCCTGAAGCCAGCAAGCCTGGGCCCAGGCGAGAGGTCGCGCCCCCATCTGATGGCTGTGTGTTTCCAGAGAGCCTGGCGTGGGTACAGGTCGGGGACAGAAGCCCACTGCTGCTGCCTCCAGGACAAGGACAAGGTCCCCAGTCTGACCCCTGGGAGCAGGTCAGAGCAGGCTTGGTGCGGAGGGACCAGGCAGAGAAACCCCCTGCCCAGGTGGTGGCCGCGCCCCTGATGCTCCAGACACAGGGCCCCGTCAACCTCCACCTCTGCACTTGTGGGCATGGGGCAAGTGGACACAGCTATGGGGGGCTCCCTTATGAGACCAGGGGGTTCCCAGAGGCAGGAGGAAGAGGAAGGACTGCCACTCTGCAGCCCGAGCGTGTGCAGGTTTTGCACAAGTCCATGGTCAAGGCTACCATGTGGAACTGGGTGCATATTCACGGTGGGACAATGTGGCCTAGGAGAGCAGGGGCCACAGGGACACTTCTGTCCTTGTCCTTGGAAACAGGACCACAAGCCACGCCCTGCCTGGACCGCAGAACAGCATTGCAAATGGCATCCCAAATTTGGGGTCCAAGCTCTCAACCTGCTTCTCCCCAGTTAAACAGTGACACAAAGAACAGCTGGACTGGGGCAGACTCACAAGGCTGCTGACCCCCTGGTCGGAGGCTTCCACTGCCAGAGCGAGGTCCTGGCCTTCACCCTGCTGTACAGTGGCTGAAGTGAGTGACTTGCTTCCCTACTCGCTGAATGGGAACCAGCTCCAGAGCAAAGGCCCCCAAGTCCTGAGGCTGCCCCCATCACCTCTGCCTACAGCTCCTGCAGCCCACCCCACACACCCTCCTTAGCAACCAGGACAATCCCACATGGAGCGTTCAGGTCTAAGGAGCCCTAGCCCACAGCCAGGCGAGGCCCCAGCCCCTCCCTGCCCTTGCCAGCCCCGAGGAGCCAGCATATCTTGTAGCCAGGCCCTTCCAGCACCTTAACAAATGACACATTTTGTTTGAAAACAAGCCTTGCAATTCAGTGCCTGGCTATGCGCCTGACACAGTGCGGTGGCCATGGGATGTGGGGGAGCAAAGACCCAAATGTGAACCACATACTCTGCAGGGTGCTGACGAACTAGGGGGAATTTCCAGCAGCCCCTGCGAGGGCGAGAGGTGGGATGGCAGTCGTCGGGCTGCACTTGGGGCTGTGAGCATCCCAGCCGCCGCCCAGTGGGCAGAGAGGGTGTCTGAGCAGGGCAGTGGCGCCAAGCCCCCTGGTCGCCTAGCAACGAGGCCAGGCAGCTGAGCCCTCCCTGGGGCTGGTTCCCAGAGAAACGCTCTGGGCATCCTGACCGGCCACTTATGGGCCAGCAGATGTGGCAGGGGAGAGAGATACTGAGATGAAGTCGGGGATGAGTACAAGGGAGAAAGAGGCCGGAGGGTCAGCCGAGCCAGCTGGCCCCAGACACCCCGACCGACCGGGCTGATCACAGCCCCCCATCACCACCCTGCCAACAGCAGGAAAGGCCCCTCGTCCTGGCAGCCATGCCCCCTCCACGCTCCAGCCGCACTCGCCAAGGGCACAGACGCCTACCCCCCACCTCTCATCCTGCACCACCTCCTCCCCGCTCTGACCCCATCACCCATCTCTAACCCACTGTCCCTGTGCTGGGGACAGGCCAGGGACGAGGCCTGGCCTCATCTGTCTGTGGACTCAGGCCAGGCAGGAGGGAGGAGGGCAGACCCCAGCCCAGAGAGAAACTGGCACAGCAGGGGCAGGGAAGTTTCCATGGGGGTCTGAGCGGGGACGGGCCAGCCCGCCTCTTGCGCCTTGATGCGCCCATCCAAAGGGCAAAGCAGTCCACTTCTTCAGCACTTGTGTGTGTGTTCTGCGCCATCTCTGGGATGGGCCCAGCACCAGCCCCCAAGGAGCTTGCAGACCACAGAGGGGAAAGACAGGGAAAGGCTGTGATGGAGGGAAGGCAGGTGGCCGTCCTCGGCCAGGTGTCCCAGGAGGGGACTCCGGGCTGGAGTCGGGGGCAGGTGGAAGGTTAGGGATGGGAAGGGGGAAGGGAACCCCAGGCGTGCTGGGGCGAGAGTGGTGGGTGGCAGCAGGGCCTGCGCTGGCCCTCAGGGTGGGGTTGGCCCACAGCCAGCCTACCTGTGCCAGGAGCTTGTCACCCTCCAGCAGCTTCACCTTGGTCTCCAGCTGCCTGATGTAGGTGGACGAGGGATCTGTAACGACACAAAGGGGGCATGTCACCCGTCGGCAAACCGTATCCAACAGGAGGGCCCACCCCCCCCGGGCCCCCTCCGGTGGGCCTCTGAGCCCAGATTTCCCTGACCTGCAGAAAGGGGGTGATGGGTTCCCTCACCAGCTCGTCCTGAGCTGATTCCTTCAACTTCCACAATGCTTCAGGTCCAAAAAGAGTTCTCACAAACGCTCCCCTGATGGGACCCTCACCCAGGGGCAGCCCACCCCACAGCCCAGGGTCCAGGGAGGCCCTCCCCTGCTCAGGGGGGAAACTGAGGCCCCAAGCATGCCAAGTCAGCTTCTGGGCTTCCTCCGCTCCATCCTGCCTGACGCACAGAACTCCTACAAGCGATATGCTCGGGGGGCTGCATAATGCAGATAACCCACCACCCCTCCTGCAGTCAAGGGCCAGTGAGATACCTCCAACCACACGCTCCCAGTTCCTGAACGCAGAGGGGGTGAAATCCACCTTCCCTCACCACGCTGACCCCGCTACACAATCACATCAGAAGTGGGAGAGGGACTGCCCCCGGTGGCATGGCGGTTAAGAATCCGCCTGCCAATGCAGGGGACACGGGTTCGAGCCCTGGTCCGGGAAGATCCCACATGCCGCGGAGCCACTAAGCCCGTGCGCCACAACTACTGAGCCTACGCTCTAGAGCCCGTGAGCCACAACTACTGAGCCTGAGTGCCACAACTACTGAAGCCTGAGCACGTAGAGCCCATGCTCCTCAACAAGAGAAGCCTCCATTCACCGCAACTAGAGAAAGCCCATACGCAGCAACGAAGACCCGACGCAGCCAAAATATAAGCCAACTAATTAATCAATTAATTTTAAAAACCACCTGAAAGCATCCTGTCTCTATTAAAAAAAAAAAAGAAGCGGGAGAAATTCCGCCATCCTGGCTACCCACAGCCCTGGTCCTACCTCCCCATTGGGCTGGAAATCAGCTCAGAGGAGAAAACTAATGACTAACTCACTCCAGGCCAGGACAAGGGAGTCTGCCTGGGTGGAGGCCAAGGGTGACATGGGGCAGAGAGGGCAAGGGGAGGGAGGCAGAACACGGGACAGGGAAGGTTAACACAGGGTAGGGTAGGCAAGGGGACCGAAGAGTAACAGCAGGTGCCCGTGCCGAGGGAAGAAAGGTGGGTCTGAGCACCTCTGTGACAGCATGGGGTACCTGCCCCAGGAGGTCTGCTGCCACCTGCTAAGGGACGGCTATGCACCTCTCACCCGCACGAGCGCCCGGCCAGAGGCCACACAGCCCAGACGCCAGCCTGGACCCTGCCCACCCCTGGGCCAGTCGCTATTCCTGCCGTACCCACCAGC
>NW_006783036.1:4916140-4925675 GCF_000442215.2 Lipotes vexillifer | reverse complement strand
TATCCCTGCTGTACCCACCAGCCCCGACCCCCAGCAGGACTCAGGGTCTTCCCGGATCACACCAGCGGCCCTTCATCTCAGAAGGCACCAGACCTTCAACCAAAGCCAGCTCCCTAATGCCCCATACCACTGCCCCCCTGGGGGGGCTTTTAACCTTCCCAGGTGGGCAAAGGGGACTGAGGTGCAGCCAGAGGACAAGCTGGACCGTCATGCAACCACACCAGCACAGTCAGCATGACCGCGGACGAGCCCTGGGCTCTTAGGGTCCTGGTGTATGACGTGGGCGCCATGCCTCTCCCCGACAGAGCCTGCTGGCAGAGGAGGGGTCCACAGGCGCCCTGTGAGGATGGGGCGGCCAGTGGCCCCCTCCCCAGGGCCCCAAGCCCCCTGCGCTGGAGCCTGGCCCAGGCTTCACGAGCTTCCGCCCATCAGCAGCGCTGAGCTGCTGCCTCTGACGCGCCCCCAGTTACAGGAGGTGCCCGTGTGCCCCTTGACCTGCCTGCTGTGGGTCACTCTGTTCCCCAAGCATACCCTCAGGAGCCTTGTCTCCCAAGCCCTGGACCAGGCCCAGGAGCCCTCAGCCCCACCCTGGGCAGGAATGGGGGGCGGCCCACCCCGCCCCAATTACATAACCAACTCCTCCCCCCTGCTCTCTGCCAGTCACCTCTCGGGAATGCGGAACCTTCTAGAGAGGAAGAGGGTCACTGGCCAGGCCACGCCCCCTCACTCCCAGGGAGACCCTGGTAACACAGGGCAGCTCTGCGAGGAGCCCCGCTGTGTGACCTGTGAGAGGTGCAATGGCTTCTTTATACACACGCGGGGCAGTGGCGGGGCAGGGTGGGGGGACCGGACCCCGGGCAGCGACTGCAGAGGCTTCCCTGTGCCCAGGGCCCGGGCAGGGGACCCTCAGCAGTCACTACAGTTCACGCCCCATGCTGGCCCCCGGCCTCGGTTTACCCGTCAATCAGCCCAAACTGACCAGCAGTTCCCACACCGTGTCCGCACCCGCCCTCACGAACAGGCCTGACGGAAGGGCCTCAGTGTTCCAGGGGTGCTGGGCCCTGTGAGCAGGGGGACGGAGATGGGGTGCAGCCTGGCCTCCCCAATCCTCTGTGTCCTCCACCTGCTGCCGGCAGGAGGGTTCCCTGGAACACCACCCGGGAAACAGCGGATAAGGTAAACTCCAAAGACCCTCCCAGCTCCCTCAACCTTACACGTTAAAACAACCAATGACCCCTATGTGGTCCCCCTCTGGGTGGGGTCGGTGGGGGAGGGAAGGTCCCCCCCATCCACCCCCTGTATGATGCAGGGCGGCCCCTGCACCTGGCGCCTCCTTGAAGGCTCGCAGGGGTCAAAAGGCATCGTCCCCGTTTTCCAGACGAGGAGGCCACAAGGAACAGTGTCCCTACTTGCTGGCAGGTGAGCAGGGGGGCCCAGGGCCCAGACTTCCAGACCCTCCCCCCACCACCCAGGCCCACCCCCATAGGTCAGTGCTCAGGACCCCAGGTGTCCCGCAGCTCTGAGCGGAGCTGACAGCACCGTGCCATTGTGAGAAGCCGGCAGAGGTCCCTAATGAGACGTGGCTCTTGGTCAAGCATCTCCCCTGGACGCCCCACTACTGCCCAACCCTCGGGCACGGCCGCAAGCCAGCCCCCTTGCGCACCGCAGCCCCACCAGGGGATGTGCTGTCAGGCACAGCCCTGAAGCCAGAAGGACCAGCCACCTGTGTGTGACCAGCGACCTGAGTCAGGTCACTGACTCTCACGCTGCCCTGTATGGCCGCAGAGCCACCCTGAAGGCGGGCACACCGCCCGCCCATGGTCTCCTGGCTATGGGGGCGATTTTGTGTCCCTCTGCCATTCCGACGGGCTGAGCCAGGAGCTCCCAGCCCTTCCCTTCTCTGTCAGACTGCCGCTGGAGCTTGGCCTGGGTGGGAGTCAGCAGACGTGCCGACCAGCTTAGCGCCCGCGCTGGGCAGCAGGCGGGCCGGGCACACCGCCGCTCCACAGCCTCACGCCCACCTCCCAGGATGGCAGGCTCTAGAAGAAGGAGCGGCGACAGAGCCAGCGCCATGAGAAGGGACACAGGCCACCGCCCATCCCACAAACCACAGGCCGCGTCCATGGCCCCAGAGCAAGGAGCCGCTCCGCTCAGCCCCTCTGTCTGGGTTCGCCCCAAACCCCAAGAGGCTGCAGAGGGTGAACTACACTTCAGACATCAAGGTTTGTTGGGTTTTTCTTTTGAATTTCAAAAGAACAATGTGAGAAGCTTAAAATGTCTTTAATCACCCAGTGCTCCCAATGGAACGTATCCTAAGGAATTAATTCCAATCATGAAGAATGCAGACAGTGTTACAGTGACCAAAACTGGAAGCAACTATTTGTCCAACAACAGCAGAGAGTTTATATACCCTTGTCGCCAACCAATGACGTTTAGGAGAGTCTCTCTCCTCAACGGCAAGAAAAACACTTAAACGCCAGTGAAAAGAACTGGACACAAAACTACACGTAGGATTGCTGTTACGTTTAAAAATATCGATGTATTGAAACAGAAATCCAGGAACGAGGCACACAGAGATACTGACCGTGGTGCTGTTCACGAGGAGACGGGTGACTGTTTATTTGTTCACGCTGTTGCTTGTTAATTTTCAAGTAATCTCCCTTTAGAATAGGGAGAAATCTTTCTTTATAAAAAAGGAGAAGGGACTAAACGATTGTACCTTCACCTCGCAGAGTCCTGTGTTAATGTCAAGGGAAACAGAAGGGTGGCCCAGAGGATGGCGTGGAAAGTGGGCCCCATCGACCACCCTCTGCCCACTGCCCCCAGCTCTGCTCTGGGGGCCTTTTCCGAGGCCCAGGCTCAGCGCCAAACCTGCCCGATCCTGCAGAGTTTAACAGGCTATGAGGCCGCCTCCTCAAAGACCCAGATAAGCCTCCCCGGCCACACAGGACCCCGTCCCCACTGCCCCTACCCTCAGGTTCCCAAGCCAGGCTCTGCATGCTGCCAGGAGCCAGGGAGCCGGACATCCGGTCACCTGGGGGTCAGAGCAGGTGCCCTGCCATGGGGAAGAGTGAGAGCTAGGTGAACCCTCAAGTCGGCGTTGGTGGCAGGGGCTAGAGCAGGATGGCAGGGGACGCCAGGAAGGGCCCGGCTCCCTGGGAGGACGATCCTTCCCAGCAGCCTCGGGCAACTCACAATCCCACGGGGCGCCTCCATGCCCCTACCTCTTGGAGACAAGCGTGTAATTAAATTAATCCCAGGTTTGCAGTAACAAGGAGTAGAGCCAGCAGGGAGGGAAGCGCCATTTCCTGGCTTGACTGCTGGGGATGGGGGGTGGGGGGTGGAATGAGGGAGGTGACTACGAAAAGGACCCCGAGCCAGGCTGGCCAAGGTATCCCCTGGACATTCCCTGACCCTCCCAGGGCCCACTGGTCCAACTCTGGGGGACTCACGATCCACCTTCCATCTGGAGGGACAGGGAGAGCTCCCGCAACATTCTCGCCCTCAGTAGCCTGAATATCAGCCCTCCTACACCCCTCCTCACAGGTCCTTGTTCCCAGGGGCGCGCAGGACCAGCGCAGCCCGTGGGTGGGTGGAGTCCTGGAGCTGAGGGTCTGCAAGCCCCTCCCCACTGGCACTGATTGGCTCCACCGAGGAGTCCTGTGCCAGGTGCCGGCGTTGACCATCAGGGCACTCTGCCCTCCCGGAAGCTGCCAGGTCACATCTCCCCTGCCCCCAGCCTGGCCCCCTGCCTGCCTAGGCAATGTCACCCCAGCCTCACCATCGGTCCAAACTGCAAGAATTTGGGGGCCAATCACCCCTGTCACCCCCTCCCCACCTAGCTCTCCGCTAAGCACATAGTAGGCCCTTGGAAAACCCTAAAGACCTAAGAGGAGTCAGTTCTACGGGCTGTGGGTCGAACAGGTTTCCCCAAAGGAGTTGACTCTTAACCCTGTGAGCTCCCACCAGCAGCAGCTGCAGTGACAGTTAAGAAGCGCTCAGCCTGTGACAGTGACCTGGCACCCCCAAGGCCACAGAGGGTACAGCATGCCAGCGGCCAAGGGCAACTGTCCCTCAGACCTCAGCCCACAGCATTTACCCTGTTGTCTTGTGCCAACCTCACCAGGAACTTTCATCTTAATTTGGGTGAGACAAGGATTCGCATACAAGCGGGTTACGTGGGAGGTGACCCCAGGAAGCCCAGGTGAGGGTGTGGAGAGGTGAGGCAGGGAATGAGAGCTGATGAGAAGGGTGTGAACCCGCTGGGGGTCTCACAGTTGCTCGCCTGCCCAAGGGCTCCCTGGTGGGAGCCGCTCCTGGCAGAAGGGTGGTGTTCATGCCCCAGGAGTGCCCACCTGGAGAGGGGACAGGGCAAGCTCCCAGGCAGAGCTGCAGGTGCCCACAGGTGAAGCGGGCAGTGGGCACGGAAGCGGTAAGTGCCACGGGGATCTGGGCAGGGCGCCAACAGTATCTGCCACAGCTTGGGAAAAAGTACTACTTTCCCTCTCTGCAAAGGAGGAAGTGGATGGAGGCTGGGAGCAGAGGGCTGGGGGGTGGCGCCGTGACACACAGCCACATGCGGGGCCCGATTCTCCAGCTGCTGCCTCTTCCAGGGTCCCCACCAGCCCTGCCTCCCTTCTAGCCCCCTCTCCCTGAGCGGGGTCCCTATAAGGTCTTGGGGACAGGCAGGCTTTGCGGCAGGTCATCAGCAGGAGACTCAGCAACGCCACACATTGGGCCCCTGCTCACACCCAGCAGCTCTGCCATGAGATGGCTGGCATTTCCACGATGCAGGCCGGCTGATTCAACTCCCTTCTCCTTCCACTTCATTAAGAGGGGTCAGCTGTGGCATCGGGGCCGGTGGCTCCACCGAGGTGGAAGGGCCTCATTAAACAGAAGCACCCTCATCATTCCAGGCTTCCCTCCCTCTCTGCCCCAGAGGACGAGAGCAGCTCCTGAGAGCATCTGCCTTCCCGTGAGTCGGTTCCTGGGCTTCTCTCCTTTCTCCCCCACCCCAGGACTGGCCCCCAAGGGGGCAGGTGAGTGCCACACATACCTGCGGGCCGTGGAAATCAAAACCAAGTAGGGCAGGCCCACTCTGCACCATGGAGCCTCAGTCTCCACCCGTGCCTCCCACCTGCCCAGGATGTGGTGGAGCTGTCACCTCTCACAGGTAACCTCAGACACTTCACCCCCATGGGGTGGTATCCCCATCCCCCCACAGGCACAGAAACAAGGATGCAGCGATGCACCAAGTCACACAGGCAGGGCCACCAGGAGAACCACCCCCAGGGAGCTCTGACCAGCTCCGGGCACCAGGGACAGTGCTATGGTCTGGATGTTGGTGTCCCCCAAAATCCATATGTTGAAACCTAACGCCCAATGTGATGGTGTTAGGAGGCAGGGCCTTTGGGAGGTGATTAGGTCACGAGGGTGGAGCCCTTGTGAGTGAGATTAGTGTCCTAACCAAAGAGACCCCCACAGAGCTCTCTTGCCTCTTCCACCAAACGAAGACACAGCAGGGAGACAACGGTCTATGAACCAGGAAGTGGCCCTCTCCAGACACTCAGTCTGCCAGCACCCTGACCTTGGGCTTCCAGCCTCCAGACCAGAGAGAGAAATTCCTGTTGTTTATGAGCCACCCAGTCTGTGGTATTCTGTTATAGCAGCTCGAACAGAGTTAAGACAGACACAGAGCAAGGCGAGGTCATTCCAGCAAGCAGCAGCAGTAACCACACACACTTAATGAGCACCAGCGGTGTGCCTTACTTACAGGCAATCGTCCTCATCGTCTCTCACTGTGAGCAGGTGACCGACCCCTGTTTACAGATGAAGAAACTGAGGCTCCGGGAAGTGAAGTGACAGCTGCAGACCAGGCAGTGACGGAGCAACCTGCTTCTCCCCAGGCAGCCTTCCCTACCTCGGGCTCAGTGCAGCCCTGGGCTCAAGGCAAAGGCCACACTTTCTGCAGTACCCAGTCCTGCTGGGAAACAGGCTGGTACTCAGGCCCAGGGCGGCCGCTGCCCTCCCACCCTGCCCACAGACCAGGCTGGTGTTCCTGCTGCCCTCACCTCTGATGAATGCGCATCCCCATCAAGGCCCGGGATACTGATCCAGCAGAGCCTGGGAACGGTCCTGTCTTCTTAAAGGACTTGGAGGATGTTCAACCCCAGACCCTGAACAATCCCAAAGGTCACCAAAGGACTGAATCCTTGCAGAGCAGTGGGTCCCTAAATCCAGGACTAGAAAGGCAAGTTACCTGTTTCACGACAGTCCAGGCTACCAGGGAGCTGTGAGCTCCCCATCACTAGTGAAAAGCAAGCAGAAGCTCAGTACTGGATGGGAGCCCCTGGAACACTGAAGTTTCCCCATGTAGCTGGGAGGAGGGCCCCAGTGCCAATGTACTCACTCTACTACCCTCTAGATCCCACAGGGACCCTGCCAGGTGGGTGGCAGAAAGCCTATCATACAGAGGACAAAAAGAACGCTCAGCGAGTGAATGGGTCCACCCAACGTCGCAGAGCCAGGCACCGGCAGGACCAGCAATCACGCATGCTTGTGTAAGGGCATGGTCCCCTACTGCGAGGGTCTCTCAGCCTAATGCAGGAGCTGCAGGAATAACCACGTTTGCGGAAGGGCAAAGGGTGGAGTGAAGAGGCTCAGCCCAGGGATGAGGGGGGCTGAGAGCAAGGATGCGCTGGTGGGGAGAAATCGGGGACTCCTTCCTGAAGGAGGCGGCATCTGAGCTGAGCACTTAAGAGAAAGCAGGACTCTGACAGGCAGACAAGGCAGGGTGGGGATGGGGAGGATGGACGGCGAGTCCCAGCTGAGGGCGCATCTGCTTCCTGGCATACATCGCGGCCCCAGGAGGTGCGGGCTGAATGTGAGACAGATATTATTTATGGATGAAGGCGAAAAGGCTGGGGAGGCATATCAGAGGAACATCAGGTTCCTGCGAGGAGGAGTGGCAGCACTGAGCGGGGAGGGCTGCCCCTGCCCCTCCCTCCTCCAGGCGGGCCTGCCCACCTGAGCTGCCCACCAGTAGGTCTGCATGGTGGGCAGGCCAAGGCAGCCGGCTGCAAACTCCGAGATGACTACCAGAGCCTCGGGCGTGAATAAGAGTTCCCCTGTCCACACAGGACATCGAGAAGGGACCCTTCTTTCCCATTCGCACACGCAAATGTTACTGAGCACCTATTATGTGCCAGCAGACGCCAAGCAAAACCCCAGCCCTCCCAGCATGCCGCCATAATCCTCACACCGAGCTATCCCTGTTTACTGCAGAGGAGCCTGAGACCCAGAGAGGTTAAGTAGCAAGTCCAAAGTCACACAGCGAAAACACTGCAGGACTGGAATTTGAACCCAGGTTTGTCCAGAGCCAAGGTTCTTTCCACCCTGCCTCAAAGCTCCCCCAGCAGCCCTGGGGGCCCCATACAATCATCCTGGGCCTCTCAGAACATCAGCACCGTGGTGGCTGGCACTGCTCATTCCAAGCCTTGACTCTGCCAGGGAGACACAGAAACCAAGGTTCAGGAGGGGCCCAGTAACTGGTCCAGTCACAGAGTCATAAAAGCAGGGCCGAAAGTCAAGACGTGTGTGTGTGTGCGTGCCTGTGTGTCTGTGTGTGTCTCCATCCCCAAATCCGGTGCTCCTCCAGGCCACCCACCGAGGCAGGGCTTGGGAAGACTCACGGCTCCCCTCCCCTCCCTGAGCAAAACTTCTCTTCGTGGGGCAGTTCTGGAGACTCTCAGCCTCTAAGACTGGGCCCAGGCTCCAGGAAACTCCACCCTAGACGGTGTTCTCCTGGCCCTCTCGCCCCTGGGACCCCCACCCCAGGGCAACTGCAAGCCCCAAGACTCTGGGCCTCACGGGGTCATGAATGTCCGAAAGGCTGGCCCCCAGCCCCTCCCAAGCTCCCCCCTCCATGCCCTGATATGTGGGATCCTGGAAACCTCAAATCCCACATCCCCAACTCAAGTGGACAGCCGTGACCCCACCCTCTCCATCCTGAGCCCACAGAGGCAAGAAAATTAATGGGCACAGAGAGAAACGAAAAACTGCATTGGTGAGAACTGAGATCTCGCCACGTTGGCCACTCGGCCTCTCCTGACGAGGCGCACGGCTGTCTCCTGGCTGCCACCTGCCCCTCCGTGTGCCACACACACAGACCAGGACCCCAAGGATCGGTGCTCTGTCCGCCCGGGGCCGCCTGGCATTTAATTCAACCTGTGCTGAAATCTCGAGGGAGCGGCCAAGCAGGAAGCCGAGTCCAACCTGGCTCATTTAGAACACACCTCGGTTTAGGGCTTCCCTGGTGGTGCAGTGGTTGAGAGTCCGCCTGCCAATGCAGGGGACGCGGGTTCGTGCCCTGGTCCGGGAGGATCCCACATGCTGCGGAGCGGCTGGGCCCGTGAGCCATGGCCGCTGGGCCTGCGCGTCCGGAGCCTGTGCTCCGCAACGAGAGAGGCCATGACAGTGAGAGGCCTGCGTACCGCAAAAAAAAAAAAGAATACACCCCGATTTGGATCCGCCTGCAGCCACAGGTGCTCTCAAGCTGAAAACTCAAACTATTTTTCCGTCTACCGCTCGGGAAGCCCGACCATCCCAAACTGAAATTGCGTCATTATTTCAAAACCAGGGGAAAACAGGAAAAAAAGAATTCCTTTCCTGTGCCTTCAATTTTCAGGCCCAGAAATTAACCTGTGTGCTTAGGTGACAGTTCAGGTGTCAGCACTGTTCATGTCCCCTCCCCACCCCAACCTGATTTCACTCTGAATGATTGGGAATTATTGATAGAGGCTGAACAGACCACCTAAAGGTCCCAGCACGGCCACCTAGCCACACAGAAGGCGAGTCACACCTGGCCTGGGTCTCCCTGGGGACATTTTAACATTTGATCTCTTCTCCCCTGGAACCAACTAAACTGGACTCCAGCGAAGGGGTCTGGATGTCCATGTACATTTTAAACGTCCTCCAGGTGATTCTAACATGAACACAGGGCTGGGGACCCCTGATCTATGCTGGGCAGTGACTGGTCAAACTGTCCCCCTCTTGGGCTCCTTTCCCGAGGGACCCCACGCCTCCTGGCCCTGAATACTCACTGGGGCTTAACCCCTGCAAACACAGCTGTACCACAGGGGCTCCGAGGAGGCCAGGACATGCGGGACGGATGTCTGAAGGTGGTGAGGAAAGGGGGTAGGCGGGTAAACATTCACAGAGCCCCTGAATGTATGTGCCAAGCCCCTTGGTAGCCAGAAGTGGAGACCTTGCTGGTTTCAGGGGGAAAGGGAGTTTGCTTTCATTGTTAGACAGCATGCATGTCTCTACCAAGCATGAGAAGCTGGTGGGCCCAGAATGGAGCCAACTGTCCAGCAGAGGAGGCAGGAGGGAGGGGGCAGGGCGGCAGGGCACACTCCAGCCGCCTGCAGAGGCGGTGAGGTGCGGGGAGCTGTGGCAGGTGGAGCAGGCCCAGCACGCAGAAAATCTAGGTGCGGCTGCGTCATCAGACACAGGGCAGGAGATCTGACACCTCAGC
>NW_006783036.1:4908261-4916130 GCF_000442215.2 Lipotes vexillifer | reverse complement strand
CAGGAACCCCGCCCTGCGAGTGAGCAGCAGAGCTGGGGCTCAAAGCATAGGAAGCAAGAGAAAGAGGGGGCTCCGAGCAGTCAGCTCTGGCGGCAGCACCATGTCTGGACAGTGCTTTGCTGATTCAGTAAAAACAAGAATAAGTCATCACAAGAAAGGTGGAGGGATTCCTGGGGTGGTGAGGGCCCGCAGAAGCTCTTGCATGCCTAGCGCGCATGCCCTGCAGCATTCTGTGCCGGTGGGGGAAGGCTGAAGTGTTGCATGAAAGGGACTCTGCGGCGGGTGCGGAGAGTAAAAATTCAATCCCAACCTCACACCGCACACGGGAGGCAGTTCCAAGAAGGACAGAGAGTTCTATGGGAAAAAAAACAACTCTAAAAACTCGGGCTTGTCTGATACAAAGTGGGTGACAACTTATGCTACAGGCAAGAAGCCAGTCACAAAACACCACATATTGTATGACTCCATTTATATGAAATGTCCAGAGTAGGCAAATTCACAGAGACAGAAAATAGATTCGTGGCTGCCAAGGGCCGAGGGGGAGGAAGAACAGGGAGTAACTGCGGACGAGTTACAGACTCTCTTCCTGGGGTGATAAAAATGACCTGGAATTAGATAGTGATGGTTGGGTAACTCCATGAATGTAGTAAAAAGCACTGAATTGTATAATTTCATATATATATTAACTGTGTGAATTTTGTCTCAGTACAGCTGTTGTTAAAAAAGAACAACTCCAGGGACTTCCCTGGTGGTCCAGTGGTTAAGACTTCGCCTTCCAATGCAGGGGGTGCAGGTTCGATCCCTGCTCGGGGAGCTGAGATCCCACATGCCTCGCGGCCAAAAAACAAAAACATAAAACAGAAGCAATATTGTAACCAGATCAATAAAAAGAGCAACTCCAAAAAGGGAGGGAGTGAGGGAGGGAGGGAGGAAAAAGAAGAAAAAATAAATAAATAAATAAAAAGATCAATTCCAGCTTTCAAGTAGGAAAGGATTTCTTAATCAAGGAGCAAAAACAACAAACCGTAAAGGGAAGGCCTGTCACACTCAACTGTGTGAACATTAAAGACCCTGCCCAACAGCAGACCACAGATCTGTGAGCACAGTCAGAAGACCAGCCTCCTGCAAACAAAGACAATGAGACAATTTCAGCCATTTGACCGACAGAAAGTGAATAGTGGTCACTCATGTGATGGCAAGAGCATAAGAAGCAGGAAGCAGGACACGGGGCGCCCTGGCACAGCAGATCAGACAGCCACCCGGCATGGCTTCCCACCACTGAAGATGCACCGGCCTTCAAGGACCCCCCGCCGTCCAGGCATGCAGAAACAGGTACGTGAACGTGTCCCAGCGCTGGCCAAAGTAGTGGAAAAAATGGAGACCACCTCAAAGTCCTCCCTGGGAGACCAGATGAATTGTGGTTTAACCAAACAATGAAATACTATGCAGAACTGGAAACGAATGAAGTGGAATTACAGGTACCATCAACAAGGATACATCTCAAAAGCACGATGGGGGGAGGGGCGGGGAGGCAGAACTGAGGGACACATATAAATGTGACATCATTTATAAAGTCCGAAAACCTGCAAAGCATCATCGTACCTTGCTTATGGACATACAACCTGTAAGAGAAATAACATCTGTGCAGGAGAATGGTTAAGGACCGAATTCCTGGCGAGGCTCTCTCTGGGGAGGCGGGGGTGGGGAGGTGACACACAAGATGCCTCAACTCTACCTGTAACACTTTATTTCTCAAAAGGATCTGATGCTAAAATGCTTTATTGTTGGCAATCTGATAAAGGTGGGCAGTGGAATAAATAGTCTCATTATTCTCCAAGCTTGTTTCTTTTTATATATTTCTTCACAATAATAGTCATAATAACATTTTTTAAGTAAAAGGAAGAAAGTTGGGGCAGCGCAACAGACGCTCCAGAAAAGATACTGGAAGCTTTTGATGTTGGAACACCCCCTCCCTCGGTCCCAATTCCCGGGCTGCCTTTGGAAAACCTCACAACATCCCTGGCAACGAGCCTCCTTTGGTGCCGCCCCCCACCCCTTGGGAGCAGTCAAATGGCAGCAGGCCAGGAGCCTATGGGGAGGAAGGGCCACAGGGCTGGGAGGCTGACAGCAGTGGGAAACCACCCTCCCGCAGACAGTTAGGGAACAAGAGCGGGTTCCCTCTCTGCCCCAACTGCTCTGTGACCTTGAACAAGCCCGTTCCCTTACCCAGGCCCAGACAGATGCAGGCAGGAGGCCCAGGTGACCCAGAGGGTCAGAGGGCAGGACAGAGATGTGACTCCGAGCCCCTACAAGGCAGCATCCCTGCAAACAGGCAGGGCAGCAAGGACCCGCCCGTTAAAATGACACAGACTCAGATTGAGGACAGCAAACTGCCCTTCCCACTTCACAGAAAACCCACAGCAGGTGACTGCCGACCAAAAGATCACGGACAAGACTGGGCTTCAGGGTGCATCCCCCGAGGTCCTGGGGAGGGCGCATCCTTCCAGCCGGTGAAGGACCAACTCCTTTTGTGGCCAGGGCGTGTCGCAAGAGAAGAAAACTGGTGAAAGGTTGCAGCTCTGGCAGCACCCTCGGGCCTCAGTCTCCCCAAATGACATCACAATAAAGATATCAGCCTGCGCTTATGAACTGTACTTGGCAGACTACTGTCCACCCAAGGATGCCCACGCTCAACCCCTGGAATCTATGAATACGTGACCTCACGCAACCAAAGAGACTTTGCAGATGCGATTAAGGTTATGGCGGTCAAGAGGGGGGATTAGCCTGGATGATCCAGGTGGACCCAGTTTAACCTCATGACTGTGTAAAAACGGAGAGCCCTTCCTGGCTGTGGTCAGAAGGAGAGGTGACTGAGGAATGGTCAGAGAAACGTCCTGTTGCTGGCTCTGAAGACAGGAACGGGGCCACGAGCCAGGGAATGCAGGTGGCGTCTAGAAGCCAGAAGAGGCAAGAGAAGGATTCCCCCTCAGGTCTCCAGAAAGAGCGCAGCCCTGCTGACACCTTGATTTTAGCACTTCTGACCTCCAGAGCTCTAAGATAATACATTTGTGTTGTTCAAGCCACCAAGGTTGTAATTTGTGACAGCAGCCATAGGAATCTAACAGGGGAACTAAAAGCTGTGGCTGTGCGACTTCAGGTGACTTGCCTAGCCACTCTGAACCTGTTTCATTTAAAAATGAGATTTAAAACACCAACCTTGGAAGGCTGCTGTGAGGATTAAGAAAGGTAGCAGCTCTAAAAGCCCCTGGCATCGTGCCTGGCACTTCCTTAGTAGATGCTCAATAAAAACCAGCCCCAACCTCTCCACTGCCCACACTCCAGTGGCATGACCTTGATGGGAAAGAACGGCGAGCTGAGGCTTCCACGCTGCCAGCTGAGGGCACACCAGCATCAGGTCACCATGGAGACGGCGGAAGTCAGGCCACACTCACCTCCACTGCACGACTGCCCACCTGGGGCCTGGCCCACCCGAGCCCCCTGCATTTGCCTCCCTTTCAAATCTAGCAAAGGCTGGTGCATCACCACAAACTTTTAAAAGTGAAGCCAATTTAGGAATGTCACACTCGGAGGTTACCTGAAGCAAAGGTGGCATTGTTTGTTCATAAAGCAAATGCCCCCTTCTCTATTTTAAGTTGAGATTTTTGTAGAGCATGGAGTACAGGGACCGCTGAGCTGGCTGTCATGGGGGAACACACCGAGGCTGGTTCCATACACCGCAGGGAAGACCTCCCCACTGTAAACAGGGTCCTGGGGCGGGTGAGGGTCCTGTGTGCCTGGACCACTGGGGCTGGACAGACTCTAGTGACTGACAGCCAGCGCCCAGCCCTGTGTTCATGGATGCACAGCAGGCAGCCTAGAGGGAGGGAGGGAATGAGCGAGCAGGTGAGTCCAGGTTCAGCCTCCCGCTTCCCAGCAAATTGCCCCCCACACCCCAGTTCAAAGCCCCCTGGGAAACAGGTCTCAAAGAGACAGTCCGAGCCAAATCCAGGCAGAAAGGTGGGTCTAGAAAAGAGGAAAGGAACGTGGGAAGAGGAGAAGGGGCCCAAGCCGGCACTAACCGGGTCCCAGGCCCATGCGGCAATGGGAAGCCCAGGCTGAGGGAGACCACGGAGGACGTCCGTGGCCACAGGTCGCCTGAAGGTCTGATTCGAATGCGGCAATGATGGGGCAAACCCCGAAGCTGGGGCTCCGGGTGCGAGACTCAGGGAGAGGAAGGGCAAAGCTCTCCCAGGCCAGAGGAACCTGCACCCAGATGGCTCCCACGCCAGGGGAATGGAGGGGTCTCCTCCGGGATCCAGGGCAGATGGGCAGGACTCGGGCTGCTGCCTGGGGGTGCCGTGAGCTTGCTGTGTGACCCAACCGCTCTGAGAAAGCTTACAGACCTGCATGTCCACCCCAGGTCATCGTGGGGGCCTTCTCGAGGCTGGCTCCAGGGAGGCATGGACCGGCCCAGCTGGCAGCGAGGAGACGGGCACCGCCCCAATCCCCGCCACGCAGCAGAGAGGGCCTGGGCGTGGGGTTGGCAGGTCCAGACCGGCTGCATTTGCTGGACAGGGGCATCCCCGCCCAAGCCTCAGTGTGCCCTGGGAACCAAGAAGACAGAGCAGGTTCCCCGAGCCTCCCAAAAGGAAGGGCCTGCTCCCTGCACAACACCCTTCCAGAGAAGGGCCACGGCGTTGCAGGTGTTGGTGCTGATGGGGGACTCTGGGTGTTTGGGATTCATGCGTCACCCCAGGTACACTCCGGTCCTGCCATCGCTCATCGGCTCAGCTCTCTGAATGACCCTGCGGCCCGGGCTGCCTTTCACCCAGTAAACTGAGTTGAAATTGCCCTTTGGACCCACAGCTTTCCGCACAAGGGAGAGGGTGCACAAGCTTCCAGGACTCAAAGGTCACCTGCTCACCTTGGGCAGGGCTTGGAAAACCCTCCACTTCCCACCGTGACCTCAGTCGGTGGCTCACAATGGGACTGGCAAGCCTGGAGCTCAACGTCCTACGCGCCACGCACTTGGTCACCCCAGGCCGCTAAGGATGTGCCGGGGGTGTGATCCTCCACGGGAGAGGGACCTGCCCTGCGACCTCACATTAGCGACTAAACATCTCTGAGCCTCTGCGTCCTCATAATGGGAGGAATGATGCTTCTCCTCACTGGGCTGTGGGGAGGACTCTGGAACACCCAGGCCAGGCCCCTGCAGCCTGGAATTGGGGCGGGGTGTGTTGGGGGGGCGGGGGTGGAGACAATCTCCTCACAGATCCTTCCAGAGCCTCCACAAGCACAAGTTCAGAGTTCGCATCCCCGTGTGGCACTTGAGCAAAGGACTTCCCTAGGGCCTTGGCCTCGCCACCTGCAGAGGCAGGCCTGCTTCTCAGGGTGGCCCGCCGGGCTGCTCTGTGACTGCGCGTAGAGCCCCTGCGGAGAGACCCTCCTCCCACCACCCATGACTGCTGGAGACATCCTGTTCCAGTTGCGGCACGGATCTGCCCCCTGCTTTCCTGCAGGAACTCCCCCTCCCCCCATGTCCTCACTCCCTCACCCTCAGCCGAAGGTGACTGTGATTGTCCCCACACAGCAGCTCCTCCACGGCACCTCTGGCCAAGGCTTGGCTGCCGGGGAGACCCCCAGTCCCTGCCCGAGCTGGCAGGTGAGGCACTCCCCCGGGATGCGCTGGGTCCTGGGCTGCAGGGTGCTTCTTACTGGAGTGTGCCCGCCCCTCACGCCCCTTTGCAAGTTCTTGCAGGGCTGTGTCACACACCAAGACAGCACCCGCAGAAGGCTGGCAACCCTCACATTCCTGTAAGCTACACAGAGCAGGAAACATCAGCCCTCTCTCTGGCATCAAACACCCAGCCCGGGCTCTGAGAGGGGACGGTGAGGCTCGGCATTGGAAAGGGCGGGTGGGCACCAGCAGTGAGGGGAGTAGATTCTACGTACCAGGGGCCGGGCCCTGCCATCACTTGCTGTGTGACCCTGGGCAGGTCCCCTCCCTTCTCTGGGCCCCAGAACACCTCTCTGCACAATGAGGGAGTTGGAAGCCTCCAAGGGCCCTTCTGGCCTGGTGAGCACAGGTGGGCACAGATGGGCATGGTGGGCACAGTGGGTACAGGCCATCACTGCAGCACTACGCCAGCCCACGCAGCTGTGTTTCTTTAAGAAAGATATGAACGCTAACAGACCCAAAGGTCAGGAGAGCTGGTGCCAGGATGAGGTCAGTGTTTGGTTACTAACGAGAATAAACAAACCTCAGTCCTGCAGAGGAAGGGCCCTGCTGAAGCACCATGGGGAGGGGAGGTGGGCGGGACCAAGGAGTCTCCCTCTGCGTCATCACGCCCACAGACGACAGGTGACAGCTGGCCACCAGGAACTGCCCCACAGCCAACTCCCAGTCTCAGCAGGGGGGCAGCACAAGGCCTGGAAGGGGACCCCAAAGGGAGCAAAAGGGCCTTCAAGGTCAGCCCAACCTCTCTTGCTAACATCAGGGTAACGAGGGACCCCGAGGTACTCACCAACTTGCCTGAGGTCACAGGCCATCCTGGCCCCCAGGCCCTACAGCAGACACATGTCAAATCCCAACTCCCTTCCCCTCCCTGGCATCCAGCCAGCTGTTTGTGCCGGGCAAGGTGACAATGACAATGACAATGACAATGAGAGCCAGAGATTACAATCATGTTGGATCAAATAAGAATCCACACTGATAAAAGACACGTCCACACGCACAGCCCGATGAGAGAGAAGGGGAAGGCCCCCGCACAGCAGAATTCCAGCTGCTGGGTGCAGACGGACAGAGAAGTTAGCAAGTCATCATTACCACCGCCAGAGCGGATCAAGACACCTGTGTGACCTCAAAGTGCCTCCCACAAGTTACTTATTAATTACAAAGTTATATGTACTAACCTCACAGTGGGGAGACCTCCTGACCCAATGGATGGAAGTTTGCTCCCAAGATGGGCCACACCAGGTACCTCCTGGCAGGACAGGCCGACAGCACAGCATCCCCTCGGGGCCGTTCCTGCCCCAAACATACAGCCTGCGTCCAACCGTGAGCCAAACGCAGGGCTGGTCTGTGGTCTTCAAAACGTAGATGACATGTCAAAGGCGGACAGAGGAGACTTTGTGAATGAAGGAAGGGCTAAAGGGAGCGTGTGATCCCACGCTGGATCCCCCATCAGAAAGCAGCTGCTCTACACCGTGCTGGGACGCGCAGCGTGCCGGCTTCAATCTCCCGACACTGTCACCGTACTGTCACCACCTAAGGGAAAGTCCTCGATCCTAGGAAACACACACTGGAGTGCTGAGGCTGAAGGGGTGTGTTAACCCCAACTTCTCTCAAATGGTTCAGGGGAAGGACAGCCCACCTACAGAGAAGGAATGACCAAGTGATGAGACAGCCCTAGGAAACTCACACACTCTCTCTTAGGGAGTTTAAGGGCAAGAATGGGACATGCCAAGCAACTCGCAGCCACACACATCACCTCCGACATGAGCCATGAGCCATCCCGGGCGTCACCCTGCTGTGCTGCCCAGAGTGTTGTCCACGGAGGAGCCTTGGAGTCCCTGTCACAGCCCCCAAACCGACAGCCCTCCTCCCAGGCAGAGGCCAACCGCTGACCTAAAGCACTGCGTGCAGGAAACGTAGCTGCCAACACGTCAGGAAACAACCTATGCTTTCTAACAACAGAGTGCCAGTCATGTAAATTCTGGTTAACTCACTTGACGGGGTGTTGTATAGACACTAACAAGGTTTACGAAGCGCCGTCTGATGCAATGTTGAGGGAAAAAAGCCAGATTCCACACTAAACACACAGTGAGATAACCAGCAGCCAAAACACGCCTGCACTGGGGGGAGGGGGA
>NW_006783036.1:4900060-4907870 GCF_000442215.2 Lipotes vexillifer | reverse complement strand
GGGGGGAGGGTGGGGACTGGGCTAAACATGTTTTGATTTTCTTTCTACTTTTCCAAATCTTCCTGTTTCTCTAACGAATAGGTATCCCCTTAGAAATAAAATCGATCAAATCTGCGCCTGGGCCTCATTCCCTGCCCTGCGCAGCCACAGAATTCCTCTCCTTGTCGGAACTGGCTCACACCAGCTGCCTCCCTGGGCAGACGTGCCCTGGACACAAGGGACGAGACCCAGGAGCTCTCGGGCCAGAGCTGCCTCTGAGTGGTTGCCACCCAAGGCTGCCCACTTGTCCCGGCCAACAGAGGGGTCTTCAGACCAGCACAGGGGCAGGTGGGAGGGTCTGGACTGGGAGATCCTGGGATGAACCCTCTGAGTCTCAGTTTCCCATCCGGGAAACGGTGATGATCACACATGTGGTGAGATCACTGGAAGGCAGCAGTGCTGGCAAAATCGCCTTGAATAAAAGCACAGGGGCAGGCAGGGGAATGACAAAGCCCTCATGGAGCAATTCTAGAGCCCTCCACTGCAGCAGGCCAGGCGCCGGACAGGCCCTCAGCACTCCCCATCTTGACTCTCAGAGCAGCCCCATGAGGCCACAGCACCCGGCTCACTTTGGAGAGGCAGGGAGGGGGCTCGGTAATGTCCAGTGGGTCCTGCCCTTTCCCCGTGGACATTCCCATGCCACTGAGTAAGGGTGCAAAGGAGACACTCCCTCTCAGAGGGCCCTGGAGGGAGTCAGCTATTCAAAGCATGCTCCTCCGCCCAGGTGGGTCCACGGCCTGGAGAGAGGTCACACATGCAAGAAAACTCCCAGCTGAGAGAGTCCCTGTGCTGGTCACACACCCCCAAGGGCGCAGTTTGGTTAATTAACAGCCACTGCCCAGCTCTGCCCCGACGCCGGAGCCCGCGGGAGCCTGAGAAATCCCTTCTGCAGGGAACCAAGATCCAGAGAGGGGTCCAGCCTCTCGGTGAGTCGCAGAGCCAGGATGAGAAGCCAGGGCCCGCCCACTGCCCCCCGCAGCGTTGGGGGGATTCCAGCTGCACCGGGGGACTGGCTGCAGCCACAGGCCAGCGCCCTCCGTCCACCCAGGGCAATTCACTCACGGGCAGGCACCATCAAGTGGCACTGCCCCTGGAGGGCACCATGTGGGGGCATCAATGGCCTCTCTGCACCGGGCCAGCTGGAGCCCTGGCCTGCCACCCCTCACTGTGTGGTCCCAGCCTGAACGGTGGGCTGGACCAGAACATCTCTGACGTGGTTCTCTGCTTCTCACGAGTTCCTCCTACCCCGGGGCCCAAACGCAGCCTGGGCCAGAGCCCATCCCACGGCAGGAGAGAAGCCTCAGGCGGCACCGGCCCTCCTCCCGGGCTCCGAGGGGAGCGAGCGGAAGAAGCAAGGCTTATTTCACGCCCCCTGCCTGGTGCCGGGCAAGCCCCTGGATTTTCAGGACCATCTTCAGTCCCCAGGCTCCAAAATTCAGGGATTACACAGGCGGCGGGGCGGCGGGGCGGTGGGGACAGGCAGCAGCAGGTCCTCAGGGAGCCACAGCGCAGACAGGCCCCGCCCGAGTCCACCCCACGCCACGCTCTCCCTCCCGGGCCTGCAGGTTCCTCACCTCTGCCCACAAGAAGTAGGACCCCAGCCTGCGGCCCTGTGGGGAGGGGTGCTCGTGGGGCAGCCTCAGGAGGCTGTGCCCGTCCGGAGTGATGTCCCCCACAGCTCCAGGGTCCCTCAGGAAGCAAGAGCACCCGAGGGTGGCCTTCCCATGGCTGCCCCTGCTGCGACAGGCAACACTAAGCCTAGACGTGTCTGGATGTGAGCGCTGGGACCGCCTGAGCCTGGGCGAGCTCCTCTGGCAACCAAACCTCACTGGCATCACTCCATTTACCCGGCTTGAAAAGACACTCGCGCCCTGGGGAAAGACGTGCCGGGGGGCCGCTGGGGCCTCCCAGAGCGGCAGGGTCAGAGGGGCAGAGGAAGAGGGGCTTCGAACCACAGAGCTGTGCCCCGATGGGCAGACCCAGGCCCAGATGATGCTCAGTGGGTGCCCCCCACCGTGCCAGGCCCTGGAGGCAGACTCTGAGCACAAGGGTTTGCCCTGGGAGCTCGAAGCAGCAAAGGGGAGGGGGCCAGAGTGAGGCACCCGCAGACAGGGCAGCACGCGCCCTCCGAGGGCCAGGCTGCGCCAGGGCCGCCTCTGCCTGGGGGCCCGGCTCGGCCCAGCCACATTCCACCCATGAGCTCCCAGCACCGTGCCTGCACGCACTGCAGCCTAGGACACTTCAGTGGGAGGACGGGCCAAGGATCAGGGGCCAGGAGGGAGGGCAGGAGGAAGGGGACTTCACACCCGGCCCCGCCTTGTGACTTGGGCCCCTGAGTTGCCACTCTCCCAGCTGTGAAAGAAGCACCTTTGCTGCAGAGCCAGTAAGATTCAATTAAACTCAATTCCGCAGGACACAGGACGTGGGGAGGCCTGACGCCCAGCGATATGTACGTCCCCTCCTTCCCCTCCCCAGCCACGCACGTGATGACCTCGGTGCAGAGCTGCCCACTGGACCTCTTGCTCCCTTCAATGCCATCCTCCCTCAGAAATGCCTGGCGGGCAGCCAGCCAAGGGTCAGCCCCACGGAGGTGCCTGTGTGTTTCGCCATGGCCCACGTCTTTGGGGGAAGGCCACCCTCCCACAAAACAAAAGCACAGTCTGGGGCAGAAGACAATGACGTCCCCCAGCAGGCTGGCCCGCTGCCCCCTGGGCTTGTGCAGCCCCCAGCAGGCAGCAGATGTTCGGAGGGACAGACGATCCAGCCAGCCAGGGCCGAGGTCCCTCCCCGGCCACAAGTCCTGCTCCCCATTTTGCCTCTGCTGCCCATGACCTTGCACCCCTCTGGCAAGCCTACTGCTCACTCAGGTCTCAAGGGCGGTGGCCACTCCCAGCCAGTCCTACACAGAGCTGGAGCTCACTGCCTCTCAATCCTCAGAGGAGAGCTAACGTGCCCCTGGGTGCCTGGCACCGGGTACAGAGACGGGGACTGTCACCACGTCATACGGGAACTGAAACTGAGCCTCCAAGGGGGCAGCCTGACCACAGCCAGCGGGCACCAGAGCTGGGGTCTGAATCAGGGCTGCCTCACAGGGGCGGGGTGATGTCCAGCGCCCACCCTGTGTCAGCCTGGCCTTGCAAGCGGAAGAGAGGTTTATCCAGGACAGTGCGCCGCCTGGCCCGAGTGACACGTGCTCCCCGAGGGCTGTGCTGGAGACCAGACATTGCGAAGGAGCCACCTACTCCTCCTTCCCCTGCACACCTCACACTCACACACGTGAGCTCGCACGTGTGCACGTATGCACACCCCCCCACGTACACACATTCACATGGGGATGCACCCACACACGTGCCCCCCCTCTCTCCAGGGTCTCGACACTGAGGAAGAAGTATTGAGCTGGGAAGCAGTCAAGGGGTCATTTATTTTAATTATTAAAACAGCAGCCACTTACTCTCGAGCCATCTATAATGCCACTTAATTACCTAGTACATAAAACTGCCTTTGCATCTTAGCAGAGCAATAAATCAGCTCAGAACCAGAGTTGTTTAAAGCATTCTAGCCGAAGATTCAGGTGGGGCGACAGTGAGAAATCACCCCTCGGCGCCCCAGGAAGTGATAACCCAGGTCTCTGCTCTGAAGCCGCGGCCACGGCAGGAACAAACGGGCCGGCTCCTGCCGGCAGGGTGTGGGCTGGGAGGCTGGCGTCCTCCCTCCCGCTCCTCTGTCCACTGCTCAGCTGGCCCCTGCCCTGCCATGCTCCATCCTTTGTGTGGTCCACAATAGCCCTGCCAGATGGCATGGCGTGGCCAGCGGCCCCTTCAAGCCAATCGCTCATCCTGTCGGGACCCAGCAGGGGCTGTGGGCAGGACACTCGGGAACTGGCCCAAGCCACGCCTCGCTCGCCCCTGCCCTGACCGCCTCCTGGTCCCTGGCCCTCAGGCACAGGCGGCCTAGGGCACAGCTGGGCCATCAAGAGGACCTCAGGCAGGTGTATCGCCACCAGGGGAGTAGGCAGAACCACGGGGTGATTAAGTGGTCACTCTGTATCTGCAAAACACCGGGACAAAATGGGGAGAGCGACAGAGCACGCAGGGAGATGCCAGGCACCACACTCCCCCAGTGCTGGCAGAAGGCACAGAGCAGCGCTTCCCAGCAGGCAGGCATAAATCATCCCTTCCCATGGGCTGCCCTGGCCTCCATGTGCCAGCAGCCCCAGCGTGCTTCTCCAAGGGAAAGGGGTCCTGTGAAGGGCACACGAGGGAGCAGGTGGGCTCTGCAACTCCTGGGGACACGCCAGACTGGGCTGGCCGAGTCCCGCCTTCCCTGAGGATGGCTCCCACGGCGCGCGGGGCAGGGGGTGGGGGGATGGCAGGCATCAGTCTTAGGCAGTGGACCCCTGGGCTGTCTCCAATCTCAACCATCACAAGCACCGCTGCCATGAGGGCCTGGGCGTGCCCCATCTGCACGCGTGCTGTCCGCTGTAGGATAAATTCCCGGCAGTGGGATTGCTGGGCCAAAGGGGACATGCCTCTGCAATTTTCTAAGTCACCAAACTGCCCTCCATAGGGGCTGGCCCCATTCACACTCCCATTAGTGTGCATGACAGCCTCCGTCTCCCATTAGCACGTATGAGAAAAGTTTTCTATCTCGTCCTTTGTTCTTTGAAGAGAAGGAGTTAGCCGGCTGGAGGCCTTTTAAGCTCCGCATGCCGCCTGCTCGCTGCTTTCTGGTCCTCTCACCCAGGGAAGTGCCTCCTCTGGCCAGTGTTGGCCCCCCCTGCCCCCCCGCACCCCTGGCTGGCATGGCTGGAAAAGGGGAGCAGGACCCGGCTCACCCCAGGACACACCCCCTTGCAGCTGGGCAGATGTGTGTATCCCAGCGTCGAGTTCAACAGGCACAAGTCACCACTTTTCTGAGGCCCCCCTCCTCCACAGAACCTTCTAGAATTGCCCCGCTGGGGCCACGTGATCTCCAGCTACCTGCACCAGAGCTTCAAGCTCTCTTTGATTCTTGTCTCATTGTGTCACCTTTTCCCCGAATCAGCCTCCACCATCTGACTGTGAGCTCCCTGAGGGCAGGGACTCGGCCAACCTGTGTGTGCATCTCTCAGGTCATGTGTGTGCATCTCTCAGGTCATGTGTGTGCGTCTCTCAGGTCATGTGTGTGCATCTCCCTGGATGGTGCCTGGCATGGATCCTGACGGTGGGAAGTGGCCGCTTAAAGCTGTCAGGAAGCTGAGGCAGGGGGAGCTGGCTGGTGGCTCACCCAGGCTCATCTCCCGATACCAGGAACAATGTCTAGCCTGTCAAGCCCCCTCGGGGACACTCCAAATTAAACTGTCTTTACAGAAAGATGGGCATGCGGCCAATCTGAGACCTTCTGGACAGACTGCATGGGTTTACAGGGCGACTGGATGGAGGGTGGGGAGTAGGTGGGGGCAGATGCAGGAGAAAACAGTCTGTGAGGAAAGTGTGCTTGTCCCCGGAATGCTCTGGAACTGCCAGGAATATGGGCGGGAGCAGCGGCCACCGGGAACAACCAGCCCCAAAGAAGAAGGGAAACGGACCCTCCCCAGGCGGCCTCAGGCCTCTGAGCACGCAGCCAAGCGGCCGCTCTCGGAGCTTAGTCACGGGCCACTGATCGCACTGTCCCCCAGCTGGGTTTACCAATGACAGCCAGCTCAGGCTAAAGCACAGCTGCTTGGGGACCCTGGTCCCCATGCACTGCGTTAACTCCTGCCACCCCTCCCCTCCTCCCAGCCAGTCTGCAGTCCTCTCACAGCTACTGGGCTGAGAGGCTGTGTAGTCACAGGACCTGACAGGTCAGATACAACGTCACCAAGGGAGAGCTGACCCGTGACACTCAGTCAATGGGGGCCTCCCTGCATCCCACACCCAAGATATGGGCGTGGGCCTGGGTGGGCAGGGATAAGGGGGACTGCAGAGGGGGACGGGGGTCCTAAGACAGAGGCACACCACTCCCCACCCCGGGCCTCACTCGGGGATTCAGCACTTGTAGCTCCCGCCCTTGGCGGCTCACCATCTCAGTGCAGGCGGCAGACGTGCCCACTGATTACATGAAGCTGGGATGTCCAGCCTATGAAGGTTTATTTACAGACACAAAACTCATTTGCCCCATCACTTGGTTTGAGCCTCCCAACAGCCTCATGGACCAGCTTACATTAAGTTCTCCCATCTAACCAACAAAGAAACTGAGGCTCAGAGAGAGTCCACCACTGACCAAGAGTACTCCACAAATGAGGGCACAGGATGTGTGCCCAGATCGTCTGCCTGCAGGCCCAGACATAGCTCCATGCCCCACCGAGAGCATCTCACATGGTACAGACACCTGCCTGCCAGCCGAGGCAAACAAGACTGCAAAAGGGGGAGGGGGCCATACAACAAGCCTGCACAACACAGCAGAGCACGGCTTTAGCACACCGCTCCGTCCCACTGAAAGCCCGGGAGTTAAAGCCCAGGGGCGGTCACAAGAAAACCCCAGCCCCAGAGGCCAGCTACCGGGCCAGGGTCCCTGAACATGGAGACAGAGGGGCCTGGAGGGGAGAAGGAAATTGAAGGAGGGAGGGTGGCTGAGTCCCACTGCAGGGTTGGGCTGGGACTCCCTCGGCGTTCCCCAGACCTGCGGGGGGAGCGGGCAGTGGATGGTTTTGAAAAGTCAGCTGGGAAGGGCCACGCCAGGCGCCACGGGCCTCTGGGAGCCCTGGGAAGAGGCATGAACAGCAATGAGTCCCTCCCACACCTGCCAACAGTGCAATGCCTCTGCTCCTGTCCAGGACCCTTGGACGTGCTGTCCCCTTCCTTGCAGTGGTCCCCTCCTCCACTGCGACCACAGCCCGGGACTCAGGCTCTCAGAGGATCTCCCAGGACATGGAGCATGCATGTGGGGAAAGGAGAGCTGACCCCTGGCGGGGGGCGCCGGGCCGGGCACCCCTCTGGCACACAATGCCCTGCACTGTGCTGAGGGGGAGGAACTTCAGTCCCCCTCATCCAAGCCGGGCCACCTAGGACCCTCTACCAGAGATGATCCAAAACCTGAGTGGCACTAACCTGGGACCAGCACAAGGAGGCCTAAAAATCAGACAGGTAACGAGCTCCACGTGCACTGACCCAGAGGCAGTGTGTCCCCATGATTTATGTAGCCCTGGGAGAGAGGGCGATACGTGCCCAGGCTGGGTGTGGGCAGGCTGCCACCTCCTCCTGCTGTGTGATGGACGTGGGAGCCCAGCAGGACGCCAGCGGCACCCCCATGCCACCCCCACTCGCCAGCCCCTGCTGCTTCATAACCATTGTCTCCTCTTCTATTAACAGAACTGGACCCGAGCAGAACAGACACTGGAACAGCCACAAACACAAACAGGCCTCCAACACAGCAGGGGGACCCCAAAGAAGAGGCATGATGCAGGAGGGGCACGCTGGTGGCCCCCCACCCCAAGGCAAGGGAAGGCAGCTGTGGGCCGCAACGGGGCAACTTTATAGAGGGTCCCGGGAGATCGGAAGGCGCGCGGCAAGGGACCCCGCATCCTCCCAGCTTAAACTGGGTGCTACTGCAAAAAGAAGCCGGTCTTTTCCTGAGCACTGGCTGCGGGGAAGGCTCACTCACAGCCGTCATGGCCACTGCCAAAGTCTGCTCAGCACTTGCTACGTGCCAGGCATTCTGCCAAACACATCACACGAATTACTCAGGCCTATGAGGGATGCGCCATCATTGCCCTATTTTCCAGACGGGGAAACTGAGGCTCCGGGGGGGGGGG
>NW_006783036.1:4888928-4900050 GCF_000442215.2 Lipotes vexillifer | reverse complement strand
GGGGGGGGGGGGTGGTGTCAAGGGCCCACATCACCCAGAATGGTAGCTGGTGGATCTAAGACCTTGAGTCCAGGGCTGACCCTCTCAGAGCTGGGCTCTTCATCCCTAACCTACGGTCTCCTGCCTCCCTGCTCCCCGCCCCCGCCCGCCGCCAGCCATCCAGGAAGGGGAGGCGTCCTGTTCACCCCCTCTTGGAGAGTGAGCAAGGTGCCCAGGCCCTACAGCTCCCCGCCTGACCCTGTGAACCCTGCACCCGTTTACAGCGGGGGAGATTCTCAGTATCAGAGTCTGGGCAGGCGCCCGCCTCCTGCCAGCTGTCTGCTGCCCTGAAAAGGCCTCAAGCACGTCCGCCACCTGCCCCATGCCCAGCAACCCCCTTAGACCAGAGTCCAGCACGGTCCACCGCCCCACGTGTCCCTCCCAGCTGGGCACCTGCCTTCTGCAAGTGGCACTGGGCTCTCAGCCACTTCACTGTCCCTCACCCTCCACTGAAAGAAAGGGGTTCAGTGGCTCTGATCCCCAAAGCAGCAGCGGCTGAGGAGGCTGGAACTTCTGCGCAACCCGCCACGGTCAGGGTGCTGCTGTGCTGCCACGCCTGCCACACCCAGATGCCATGAGGCAGGGCGAGGCCCGCAGATCCCAAACCCCCCTGGCCTCCCCAAGTCACGCGGAGAGCTGCCCCAAGTCCCCGAGCTGCCAGCTCGGCCCGTGTCTGGGCCTCCACTGGGGCCCCTCATCTGAGGAACAGGAAAGGCAGGCCCCCATCCCCGGTCTGGCTGACACGAGGATGAAATGGCAGGAGCAGTCCCAGGAGCCCCTGGAAAAGCCGCCCTGACCCAGGCACCAGGACACGGCGTGTTGACCGATGAGACAGGACAGCACACTTTTTGTAAAGAGTTCCACGAGAGCCTTGTTCTCAAGGCAGAAGGGACCCCCGGCCCGGGACACCCTCAGGGGCCAGTGTCTGTGACCTTTTCCTGCTACCCATGAATCTGCTCCCTGACTCTGGCCTCACTGACCCAGGGCTAGCCCTCAAGGGGCCGCTGGCCCAGACTGGCTGGGGTCAGGACACACTGGGCCAGCCCCTGTGCCCTCCAGCCTCTGCCTAAGGAAGGCCAGGGTCCCAGAGTTCCAGCGCCTATAGTCCTACCTCTGCCACTTTGGTGCCCATTTTCTGCTGGGAGTGGAGGGCCAGCCTTGTGTACTTGGGGGCATCCACAGCTGTTCAACAGAGTGGCAGTGGGAAAGGCCTCTTTGCTGTGTAACCCAGGTCTCCAGACCCAAGGTCGGGGGCTGCTAGCCAGGTGTGTGCATTTCCGAGGGCCTGGGAAGGAGGACGATCCCAGGGCCCCTGGGCCCCCTCCAACCTCCTCTAACCTCCTGTGCCCCTCCTCGCCCTGGAACCTCTGTCCCAGGCATCTCGAGGCACATCCCACCTCCCTAGCTGCCTTGCAGGGTGCGGGCGAGCCCCAGGGGCCTCCTCTGTGGACCCCTGGACACACGCCAACACTCAGAAGACAGCGCCCTCCTGATGGGCTGGCAGGTGAGCAGACGTGAGGACACCGCTGAAGGAGAGAAGTCGCCGCCAAACCCTGTGCCAACACGGAGGGGGACGCAGACCAGCTGACGAGGGTGAAGCGTCCTCAGGGAGGAGGAAGCTGGGCCTTTCTGGGGCTGCGGGACAGGGCCGGGCCACACATCCCACAACTGTAAGGATTACTGCGAGTTGTGTGATTACTAGTGGTTTGGCCAAAAGCCAGGCACAGGCTCAGAGAAAAGGGCAGATAAAACATGACTTCAGTCAGGCTGTCAACAAAGGAGAGGATTACCTCGCCAGAGACAGAACTGGAAACGATGTGAGGGTGGGAGCATTCCCATCCGGCTTCTCCAGCGTCCCCACCCCTGCTCCAACTTGAACGTGGTCCTGAAAGGCAGGCAGGGCACTCTCCCCTGGGGAAGCCGGTGCCTGGTACAGCAGCAGGAACATGGGCCTCAGAAACAGCCCCCTTGGTGGGCTGACCGAGGGTCCCAGGGATCGCGAGGGGGTGGCTGCTACAGGGAGAAAGGGGGCAGAGAGGGATGGTCAGATCCAAAGCCTCGGCCCGACAGTCCAGCACCTGCCCCCAAACCCAGCCACCAACAGCCAACTTTGACAAAAGACCCATGTGACCTCATGCCTTAACCACAAAGGAAGATCCAAATTCTAACTCCCAAGTGTGGTCCCATGACAAGAAAGCTAGGCTCAGGAACCAGGAAGCTGGAAACCACACGACACAGGGCTCCGGTTTCTGAAGCGCTGATGCCCCCAGCAAACAGGCCACTGGCCAGCGGGGTGTTTGCTCAGCTGCACCAGGCGGGATTCCGAAACAGTGCGTGTGGCTGGGGGCAGTACACCACCACTGCCCGGGGCTCTTGGCAGTTACAGGGGGGCGCCCGGTGCCAAGGCAAAACCCACAGCCACAAAAGTCAACGTCTCCTATCCAGAGAGGCCCTAAGAAGACAAGAGACAGGGACCAAGCTGCCTGAGGCTACAAAGCCAGGACGCTCCAGAACCAACACGTGAAAACCAAAAGCATCTGACCTCACACTGGGATCCCACGCCACCCCAGGCATCCTCGTTAGAGCCTGAGACCTTCATTCCGATCACACACCTCTGAGGTACCACACAGGAGTGCTGAGCGTAGTGCCTGCACACAAAGGTGCAGACCGTCACTATTAAAGTTACTGTCCCAGACGCAGGCTCATTTAGGACATTTGCTGCCACTGAGCTGGTTGGAAAGATCCTGAGCTAAGGGCCAGCCTCCACCGGGCAGCTTACAATGAGAGCAGGACGGGACCTGTGCAAGTGAGAATGGCTCCAAAGAAGGAACCCTTGATGTGGGGCTGGAAATATGCTTTCCCGAAACCAAATCACCCTCCACAGGGAGTGACATCCACGTGCGGACATCACGGCCTGGCTCCTTACACACCTGAGCACCTCACACACCTCATCCCATCCAGCGTTCACCACACCCTGCAGTAAGGAAGGTTCAAACAGTCCCCCACTAGACCCATGAGGAAAGAGGCACAGAGAGGTTAACCGGCCAGCCCAAAGCCACACAGCAGCCAACACTGGGGTTTTCTGTGAACCCTCAAAGGGGCCCTGGACAGAGAGCTTCCTCCCACCGGGCTCAGGATGGTCAGGAATGCGGGGGTGGCCTGCGTGCCTGGCCCCTTACTGTACACAGACCCTGTGATGTGGGTCCCTTATCAACCCCACTCTATAGATGAGGAACCACAACAGGGACCAGAAGTGGCCCACGCAGAGGCTTCTAAGGTGGTGACAGGCCAGCAGGGGACGGTCAGAGGGGAGCATGGGGCTACAACCTGACAGGCCAGACAGGAGAAATGAAAACGCATCCCTGGACCTCAAGATATGCCCTGCGGGCCCCTGGGAACGAGAGGTCCTCCTGGAGCCAAGTGCACCTTATCCAGGTGTTGACCTCCTTGGCCACTGACCTCAGAAAACACAAATCTTATGGGTATATGTGGCTTCGGAGAGAAGCAGACTCAGGCCCTGATACAAATTGAAGGGCAAAAGCAAAAATGGAGATGGTGGCACATGCTGGGGCTGGCGCTGGGGCTGGCAGCAGTCTGGGGGGGGTCCCAGGTGACGGAAAGAGGACCCCTTCCCTGCCACCTCCCCAGCTCCAAGCGGCAAGGCCAGCCCTTAGGGTCCCCACCACCACCCACTCAGTCCCCCCAGCCCCGCCATCCCCACCTTTGCCAGGGGCTCACTCTCTCCAACAAACCACCCCAGCGAGAGGGCAACGCACAGGAAGGAGGACTGAGTCAAAGGAAGCCCAGCCACGGGGCCACCAGGCCTTCTCACCTCGCCGAGGTCTGCCAGCCAGGGCTACCACAGCAGCAATAATAACAGCCAACGATTTAATTAAAAACACCCGGCTCTGACTGCTATGATAACCAAGTGCCCGTTGTACATGCGTAGCGCTGAGCTGCTCCCCAGCCCCATGTGACAGGTGAGCAGCAGTTCAGAGAAGCGAAGGGCGGGCCCAAGGCCAAGGTAACAGGGCGTCCCTGGGTGGGACGCTAGGGATGCGAGCCGGCCGGGTACTCCACCACCAGGAAGGTCAAACTCGGTCCATGGATGCTAGAGCGCTCCATACCACCTCGGACTCCTTTCTTCCCCTCCGTATGCAGCAAGATTTAGGATGCCAGGAACTCCTTGGAGAAAAAGGTGGGTGGGAACCTGAATCACAGGCACAGGGTAATTCGTGGCCTGTCCAGGGGCTGACGGATGTACATATTTGGGGCAGGCAGATGCCAGGTTCCAGGACCCTGGTTTCATGATCCAGGCTCCGCCAGGCTGATTAGAACAACAAATCCCTCTCGCCCCTTCCCTCCTGCCTCCTGACCCATGGGAAGCAGGGACCATCACACCTGCCCGGCCTCTTCACCCTTTATCTTGGCCCTGAGACACAGGGAGAGCGGCTGAAGGGACGGGGTGAGGGGTTTGGGCAAAGGAGCTAGAAACTGCTCAGTGTGGGCCTCCTATCCCCAGCAGGGCGTCTTCATGAGGCCCAGAGGCTCCCCACACGCGGTCCTATAACCCGAACCCCACTCCAGGCTCTGGAAGTCTCTGGAAGTCAGGGGCGGGGTGAGATTCTCTACACGCTCTCCCAAGTCCATGGGCTCACCTTCACAGGGCGGTAGGTCCTGGAGGAACCAAGAGGGTGGGCTTCCTGTGACCCTGGCTCCACACAGCCAGCCTTGGTGGGGAGGGGGTGGGGAGCAATGTTTGTGAACGGCCAAGCTGCGGCCCCCCTGGGAAGTCCTCCATCCCCGGGGGACAGCCACGCCCCCTTCAAAAATGAATTGGTTTTTTGGGTTTTTTTTTTTTTTTTTTAAGAATATGTGCGGGCTTCCCTGGTGGCGCAGTGGTTGAGAGTCCTCCTGCCAGTGCAGGGGACACAGGTTCGTGCCCCGGTCTGGGAAGATCCCACATGCCGCAGAGCGGCTGGACCCGAGAGCCATGGCCGCTGAGACTGCGCGTCCGGAGCCTGTGCTCCACAACGGGAGAGGCCACAACAATGAGAGGCCCACGTACTGCAAAAAAACCAAAAAAACAAAAAGCAACAACAAAAAAAGAATATGTGCAATGGGCTTCCCTGGTGGTGCAGTGGTTGAGAGTCCACCTGCCGACGCAGGGGACACAGGTTCATGCCCCAGTCCGGGAGGATCCCACGTGCCGCGGAGCAGCTGGGCCTGTGAGCCATGGCTGCTGAGCCTGCACAACCGGAGCCTGTGCTCCGCAGCGGGAGGGGCCACGGCGGTGGGAGGCCCTTGTACCGCAAAAAAAAAAGAATATGTGCCATGTGGGCTTCCCTGGTGGCACAGTGGTTAAGAATCTGCCTGCCAATGCAGGGGACACAGTTTCAAGCCCTGGTCTGGGAAGATCCCACCACATGCTGCAGAGCAACTGGGCCCGTGCACCACAACTACTGAGCCTGCGCTCTAGAGCCTGCGAGCCACAACTACTGAGCCCACGTGCCACAACTACTGAAGCCCGCGCGCCTAGAGCCCGAGCTCTGCAACAAGAGAAGCCACTGCGATGAGAAGCCCGCGCACCGCAACGAGGAGTGGCCCCCGCTCGCCGCAACCAGGGAAAGCCCGCACACAGCAAGCAAGACCCAACGCAGCCAAAAATAAATAAATAAAATAAATAAATTTTAAAAAAGAATATGTGCCAGGTGTTAGATTTACTTCTCTTTATTATTTAATTTATTTTTATAAATTTATTTTATTTATTTATTTTTGGCTGCTTTGGGTCTTCGTTGCTGCGCACGGGCTTTCTCTAGTTGTGGCGAGCGGGGGCCACTCTTCATTGCGGTGCGCGGGCTTCTCATTGCAGTGGCTTCTCTTGTTGCAGAGCACAGGCTCTACGTACGCATGGGCTTCAGTAGCTGTGGCGCACGGGTTCAGTAGTTGTGGCTCGCAGGCTCTACAGCGCAGGCTCAGTAGTTGTGGTGCACGGGCTTAGTTGCTCCGCGACATGTGGGGTCTTCCCGGACCAGGGCTCGAACCCGAGTCCCCTGCATCGGCAGGTTCTAAACCAGATTCTAAACCACTGCGCCACCAGGGAAGTCCCCCAAAATGAACTGTTTTTAAAAAATGAATTACTTTTCTCTAAGAAATAATACATAAGTTCCAACGCCAGCATGTTGGGGTGTCACCTCCTCCCCCTAGGCTGAAAGCTGTGCACAGGGCCTTTGTCACCAGGACACCACAGGGGTCCTCCAATGCAGGCACCCACACCTCACTCCGAGCCCATCCTCCACCGGGAAACCATAACACCTCGAGAAGTATAAGTGAGATGAGATGGTGTCATCTCTGCCCAACTTAGATAAAATCCCAACTCCAACAGTTCTGCCCACTCTGCCCCCTCGGTTACCAGACTCCAGCCACAGTGGCCTCCATGCTGTCCTGAAAAGCACTGGGCTCATCCCCATCCACCTCCGCATCCTCCCTGGGCTGCAAGACCTCCAGGGACAGCTGCTGCTCATCCAAGCCCCAGTCCAGGCAGCCCTCCTCCCAGACGCAACCCCTGCCACCATCTCTGGTCCATTCCCAGCACTCACCAGTACACAAAACCCTCTTGTCCACTGATCTGTTGGCTAGTTTGTCTCCCCAGTGAGACCTCTGACTATTTTTCTCCTGGGAATATCCCAAGAGCATGGAAACGGGGCCCCGACATGAAACAGGTGCTCGATAAACAGCTGACAGCACACGCCCCGGGCACCGCAGAGGGTGAAGGGCACGGGACCACTCTGACCAGCCTCCTGGACCTCTGAGCTCCACCTTCCCTGTGCATAAGATGGCATGGTGAAAACCTCAGAGCGCCATGGTGACCACGGGAGATGACGCCACGTGCCCGGTGCCGAAGGGGACAAGTAAGGCTGCCACCGTTTCTGGGGGCGTTCAGAAACCAGGCAGAGATGGCCACCGTGCACACACCACTTAACGTCTCCTGGAGCCCCCAGTATCCCTGGCGGCCCCGCTGCTGTCACTGCTCACCACGCCCGCAGCTGGGCCGACCACCCAGAGTGAACGCCAGCTCCCTGGATGCTCCCAGCAGAGGAAGGAGCCCTGGGTGGCCAAGACTCTTAATGGGAGCCCCCGGGGAGCTGGCTCTGCCTGGAGCGGGGGTTGTTATGGTCTGAATGTCTGTGCGCCTCCAGAATTCACACTGAAACCCTAACCCCCAAAGGCGATGCTGCTGGAGGCGGGGCCTTTGGGCGGAGCTTAAGCCATGAAGGTGGCGCCCCATGAATGGGATGAGTGCCTTACCATGGGCTCCAGTCCAGAGAGCTCCCTTGCCCCTGCCACCCTGTGAGGGCACAGCAAGAAGGTGCCAGCTGTGAACCAGGAACCCGACCACGCTGGCACCTTGATCTTGGACGTCCAACCTCCAGAAGTGTAAGCAATAACTTCTGTTTCCATAACCACCCCCAGGCAGTGGTATTCTGTTACAGCAGCCCGCACCAACGAGGAAGGGGTGCTGCCCCCCTCCGCAAGCCTGCACTGCCTGACTGCTCAGGGGAGGTTTGTTTTAACATCACCGAAGGTCATTTGGTCTAACTTAGAATCACAGGACCCTCTGCTGTCACCAAATTGCAGGCACTGGCTGAGGCCACAGGCTTCACAGTCGTCACCACCCTCCCCCACTCTGGGCCTTGATGTCCCCTTAGAGGAGTGGGCTGAACAGGGCCTTGCTTGGTCAGTGATGAGGTCCCCGCAGCCCAGCTGCTCTGGCTCAAAGAGCAGTGCATACCCAGGAGGCTGTACTCCTGCCTGGGTCGGGGCCCTGGGCAGCAGCATTCGGCCCTGGCTCCAACCTCCTGTCTCCAAAGAGCCCCAGGCAGCACCATGCCCCCATTACACATGGTCCCCTGTCCTCCACAATCGCTGGCAGGTGTGTGCTGCTGGGGTTGGTGGGGGAGGAGGGGTGTCAGCCTTCCAGAACGACTTGGTTTTTACAACCGCCGTCGCCAAATGCACCCCTCACCACGACCCCACCTAGACCCTCAATGCTCTCTGCACCTTTCCCATGGAAGGGTGGCGGAGCAGGCGAAGACAGACGAGCCTGGGTCAGGCCCAGGCAGCTGCTGAGTGACCCTGAGCAAGTCCCTCCACATCTCTGAGCCTCAGATTGCTGGGCGTGTTAACACTTGCCCCCCAACCTGCAGAAAGCCTCTGGTCTCCACAGCCCATACACAAATGAGGGGCAGTCCAAGGAAGTCTCCAGATCCTGCCTTGCTGGAATCCTGCTGCTTGTTATCCTGGGGTGTGAAGGACAGACGGGGACGGCTGAATTCAGGAGCTGCCATCTGGAACCCGGGATCTCGGCCGGACATCTTTGCTCATGGAGGGCACGTTCACCTGCCAGCTTTGTGCAGGGGCTAAATTCTGCGACACCTGCTCTTTCCCCTCTGGCCTCCCACCACCTCGCAGCAGAGGACCGGGGGTGGGGGTGAGGGTGGTGGGCGGGGCGGGCAGCTCAATGAAGAACCGAAAATTGCTCTGGGGGTTTTCTGTGTGTTCACAGTAGAAACAGATCTCAGCATAAATCTTTCCTGGATCAGGGAGACAGAGATGCTGGCTGAGCAGCATCCCAACCGCAGCTGGCTCTCCCCGCAACCAGGGCCTGGCACACGCAGAGCATACTCCCCCTGCCCCTCCCAGGCTGAGGCACAGAGAACCCAACAAGTTCAATCCAGATCCGGGGGAGTGCGGGAGGGGGAGGGGATAAAGATGAAGGGGACCTGGGAGGCAGGAGGGCCTGGAATTTAGGGAATGTAGGGAGATAAGGGTAGAAAAGAAGAGAGGCAATCAGGGCTAAAGGCACATCTGCTGGGGTTCCGAGCACTGGGACTTCCCTGGCAGTCCAGTGGTTAAGACTCCGCACTTCCAGTGCAGGGGGGGTGAGTCTGATCCCTGGGAGCTAAGATCCCGCGTGCCACGCAGCACAGCCAAAATGCAAAAAGTGAAATGATTGTGTTGGCTCTCACACTTGCCCTGAGCGGTACACCAGCGGGCAGGCTGGGGTGTGCCTGCGGCCCCGCCACTCAGCTCCATGACCTGGGCACATTCCTAAACATGTTCCCACAAGTGCAAAGAGGGACCAAAGAAGGACCCGCCACAGGGCATTCTGGAGGTTGACGAGGCCATGGGTCAGGTCCTCACCCAGGGATGGGCTGTGGAAGCTGCTCAGTGGGACGCTGGCCACCCCGCGGGGCATCCCACTTTGATGCCCGGAGTCCCTGAGAAGCGAGTGACTGCCAAGGTCACCAAGCAAATGGCTTCGACCAGCGACAGGGAGGAAAGGCTTCCTGGAGGTGGGGACTGCAGCCAGAGGGCAGCCTTTAGGATCTCATCCGGAATGGGGCTCAGTCCCGGCCTCTGCGGGGACGGCCTATGCTTCCTCCTTCCTGTTTAACTGGCGCCACCCCCAGGATCCGGCCGAGTTCCCTGACACGGGAGCCACGGGGTGGGGCCCGCTTCCTAACCCTGGGCCAGCGCGGGGGATTAGGACGCTCAGCAGGCATTAATGTGACCGAACCAGGGGACTGGCAAGGACCTCGGGAGAGGCAGAGGCCCCGCGGCTTCACACCCACGGTGCTGGGCCCCCTCTGCCACCTGGGCCCATGGCACACCGCTCACCCTGCAGGGCTCGGAGGACACCAGCACCCAGTAATCGCTCCGTGAGCCTGGTCCCCTTCTGTCAGTAATGGGCCTTGCAGGGCTGCCATGAGGACCCAGCAAGAAACGGAGGAAGCTCTCTGGAGCACAAAGCTCTACAAAAGCCCACGCTGACCACACCGGAGGAAATCATTCACAAACGTTTCCACAAAGCGGCAGACCTCCACACACTCACGTGCTTCAGACCATCTCCGAGCCATGCTCCGTGCAGGGAACACTCGTGCCCCAGGCCCTACAGCAGAGGTTAACCTACTCCAGGCTTCGCAGCCCTGCCCTGAGTCACAGCGACAGGCACAAGCCATCAGAGAGAAAACAAAACCAACGGGAAGGCAGCTCCCCAGCCCGGGACACCTAGGACAGAAGGTCGGCACGCTCCCCACAGGCTGACCCCTCACAGATGGCCTGTGTTTCACGGCTTCTGGCCAGAGGGACGGGGTGGAAGTCAGGAATCCAAATCACCTCCCAGGCCAAATCAGATACCTGTGGGCCGGCGACCCCCTCCATTCCCATTCAGAACTCAAGTCGCGACAGGAAACCCTAGGGAAAACCAGGGTGTGCGTCCTCCGCCCACCCCACAAATCTCCCCTGTCCATGCAGTTCTAATGGGCATGGCTAGACTGACAGTCACATCTCCCCCCATCCCCAAAGAGAAACCACAATCCCACAAAGGGGGCCAAGGGCACATCCAAGGGGGTGACAGATCACCAAATCAAGTGGTGACATGTGGCAGGGGTTTATAGATGCCTTAGTAAAATAAAAATTTGAGTGTGGCTGCTAACCTTCCACACTGACCACATCTAAAACCCAGGGCCAGAGGCCTCGAGACAGCGAGCGTGATCCTGAGGGTCCCTGCAAATGGGGTGAGCCGGCCAGACAGTGCATGGCGTCCGTTCCGGTTCCGACACACGGGACCAGGCTGGCCTGGGAGAAGGGGCTCCCAGGAGGCTCACCCCCACCTCTGCCTGGTCACACACCATCCCCAGGACAGAACAGCGCCGTCCACTCACACGCCACGAACCTCACCTGTGGCACCTACCTCTCTGGCACGGCAGCCTCACCTCCGAGAACCTGTGAGATCCACGGAGTAATCAGCAAGGAGCCGAGGCCCACATCCACACAGGGATGCCGGGAGCATGCAGGGCACACACGATTACAAAGCTCGCCTGTAGCTCCCCCAGGGCCCACGCTCACCCCAAGCCCTTTCCCACCAGACCTGCTGAGAACAGGTTTCCTGATGAGGGATGCTTGGATAGCAGCAAACATTTGCAAGGCCTCTTTCAGGTTAACAGTCCTCTTACCCCACAACACCCTGGGGACTCGGGGGGCAGGGGGAGGGGGACAGACTCTCAGTCACTCAGCAGGA
>NW_006783036.1:4879452-4888918 GCF_000442215.2 Lipotes vexillifer | reverse complement strand
CAGCAGGAAATCAGGGCTCAGAGAGCGTAAGAACACATGCCCAAGGTAACACAGCAAGTCAGCAACTCTTTCCACACCACCCTGGATGCCCCTGTCAGAGCCCCTGCCCACACCCATGGATGAGCTGTCCCACCGGGCCCAGGCTGCCTGGGCTCACAGGCGGGCCACCATATGCCCCAGGGGCCCCAACTCCTGATGAGCTCTGCAGCCGGCCGGAGGCCTCAGCATCACAGCAGACACCGGCAGGGGATGTGGCTGCACCTGTGCCGAGCTGGACCGGTTCCAACCCCAGAAACAATACTCCTGGCCTGTCTCCTCTCTGGTTTCCAGTATGCATCTTGCTCGTCTCTCGCACTCAGGGTGCTTAATAAACATATATTGGATGAACAAAGGCATCTCTACCACTGAGAGCCTGCTCTGTGCAGGGTGTGGGCCACCGACCTGCACGGAACCACCTGAGTGTCCCTGAGCGCACTTAACAGCCACGGAGACTAAGTCCAGGTGAGGTGGGCAACCTGCCCAGCGAGTGGGCGGCAGGTCACACTGGAACCCCCGGTCCGGCACGCCCCCAGGGCGGTTCCTCCTCCACTGGCCCGCAGGTTCCAGGGTGTGCCACCGGCACGCCATGCGGACACCACGGCGAGGACGCTGCCTATGGTGGGCGCCCAGCCCCTCCACTTCTCCGTCCCATTGGTCCAGCGTCTCCCGGGCACCGTCTCCCAGGGGCACCTCAGGGCTCAGGGCCACCTGGGTCTGCCAGGTGTCTGCTGCATGAGCAGGCAGCTCCCTCTGAGCTCCGGGCCTCGGTTTCCTCACCTGCACTGAGGCTTCAGATGTAGCAAAGAGGAAGGGCCGGTGTTCCCACGGGGGCACGGCTCAGCAAACGCCCACCCTCCCACGCATTCAACAGGACTTGCGGATGGACGGAGGGTGCCGTGAGTGTGTAAACACCAACACGGGTACAGACAGCACCCGCCTGACACCTAGAACCTTCCGTGGGTGCAGTCATACCACCCGGCAGATCATTAAATCCTCACCCCAGGAAAAAGCTTGCAGAAGTCAGCTCTATTCTGGGGAGGGGCTGGGGGGGGGGGGCAGCATGGGTGCTGAAAGCAATGAAATTGCCCTCTCTCCCAATTACACGTGATAAACTCAGCACCGCACCGAAGGCCCAGCAGTTGTGAGCATTTAAATAAAGGTGACTTGAAAGCAAGAAATAGAAGCCGTGGGGAGGGATGCTTTCAGGCTACTGAACGTGACCGAGGGGAGTGGGGACAGGCTGTGTGGGCAGGTTGGAGGCTCACACGTTCACACACACTCATACAGACACACTCACACTCAGGTAGACACAAAGACACACACAGACACACACACACGCCCTCACACTCAGACACTCACATAGACACACACTCTCTCACACGCACACACACTCACACCCCTTCCATCCCGGCCGCCCCGCGTCTTCCCCAAGCCAATCCCCTCAGCTCCCCTTCAAATCCAGGGCCCCTCTCCTAGCTCCTGCCCCACGCCAGGCACTGGGCCCAGGGCAGCTCAGGGGGGCCCTGTTCCCAGGAGCCTGGTCAAGGGGACGCTGAGAGAGGCCACGCTTCCTCGGCTTCCTGGGTCATCGCTGCAGCTGAGTTAATCCAAGAAGCTGGTGGCTGACTCCACAGTCAGGAGACCCGGGGCTCAGGGGCAGGCAGGGGGCACCCCGAACCCCAGCCTCCTGCCAGCTCGCCCCACAGGACCCCTCAGGACCCCCAGGCACCCATGATGGGCCCCCGGGCGCTCCAGATGCCCCTGGCAGCCGGGGGGCCAGTGACTGACTCAGCCCACCCTCCTCCGAGCCTGGCCGAAACCCAGCCCCAAAGAGTCCAGGCAAGAAACACAGATGGACGGGGCAGAGCCCAGAAGGCAAGGAGCGGGTTCAGGATCGCTGAGGGCAGGCGGGGGTGGGCTCGTGACCCAGGAGGGCACGGACAGCAGCCGGCTGCCTGATGACTCTCGGGGCCCTGCCCACCCCCACCTGCTGAGAGGCCGCGAGGGCAGGGCTGCTGGGGGAGGGGCTCCCACACCACCTCCTGACCCTCACTGTTCTCATCTTACCAACAAGGACACCAAGGCACAGAGGGTGTCAGGCCGTCCGCCCGCAGGTGGCCTGAGACACCCCTGCCCACCCCCATCTGGCTGCGTCCCCCAGCTCTGGGCGTCGGCCTGGGGTTGGGACATGGAGTGACCCCAGCAGCGGCCACTGTGGCAAACCACACACACCCAGGAGCGAGTCACCAGGGCGAGGCTGACTGCTTCATCCAAGCCTCACATTCCTGGGCCGCTGCTGGAGAGCAGACGCCTTCCAGGAACTCAGTCACCAAGGTGGATGGAGCCACTAGGACAGGAAGCAGGCGGCCTGGCCACCGGGGCCCCTGATGAAGCAGGGGATGGGCAGCTCGGTGTGGCACTCGGCGTCGGGCAGGGGAGGCACCAGGCACCCACAGGGCGCTCCCCATGCGGGCAGTGGGTGCCAGACCAACGGCAGTTCAGACGTGGGGCCGTCCTGGGAATTCACAGCAGAGGCTGATGTGGAAACAGCCGCATGCAGCCCCGGCAGAGTGAGACATGACTCAGAGACCCACGCTAAGCACTGGGGGGAAAGGGTGGCTGGAACTGTGAAAAGAGGGGGTGGTATTTCAGCCACAGCTTGCAGACCAGCAGGATTTTCCAAATGGAAATGGAGGGGAGGGGAGGGGAAGGGGGTCGGAGGTGGAGGAGACAGTCAGGGCAAAGGTGGGGGGGGCGGGGGGGTTATGGAAATGCCTGGATAGCATTCGGGAACCGCTACTGGCCTGGAGTCACGGACGCTTCTGGAAGAGATGGGAGGGGGCGTGGAAAAGGAGTCAGGGTCAGATCACAGAGAGCCTCCAGCCATGTTCCCAGGAGCCTGGGCTTGATGTTGAGGCTGAGGGTCCCTGTGGGCGAGGCGCAAGGCGGGGGCTGTATTTCCGGAAGAACATTCTGTAAGGGCAGAGAGAGGGCTGGAGGTGGAGACCCTGGAGGCAGGGAGGCCACCTGGGAGGCTGGCTCCAGGAAACTGGAGCAGAGGTGGGCCTGAGGGGTGAAGTCCCAGCACCAGCAGCGACAGAGCGGGGCAGGAGCGCCCCACACCTGGACATCACAGACCCACACTCATGGTGGCACCGGTTCACCATAAACCACATGCTTGGCGGGGCAGCAAAGACCTGCGCAAGGCAGGAGTAGGCCACGGACCGCGCCACGCCAAGCCGGGAAGACCCACTGAGTGCCTGGACCTCCTGCAAAGCACACGGGCCCCAAAGTTAAACTCCAAGCTCTACAGCACACAGTGTAGTGTCTCAGGCCTGGGGCCTGACTCCCCTCTTTCGGGGCCAGCCCCGTGATGGGCAGAAGTCCAGTGACCCGCCTGATGGTAGGCCTGCCCTGGCCTGGGGCATCCAGTGACCCTGCCCAACAACTGCCTTTTGTTTTGAGGTCCCATTGTCCTCAATTCTCTCGCTTGCCTGCACCAGGGCCAAAGGAGGATTTCCAGAGGGATCTCTCCATGGGCTTGTGGAGAAACATCCTGTCGGCGGGATCTGCCGCTCCTGGCCTTGCCTGGAAAGGCCACAAAGCGGGTGGGGGCCAACGACCCTTTGGAACTGGCCCCGGACGCGAGTGGCTACTCTAACCCAAGCGATCGTTGGGCTGCAAGGTCGTACGCAGGTGGTGGGACTCGCCTGGGCTCGTGGGGCTGTGGTGGGCAGAGCCAGCCCTCCTCCTCCAAACCATCCACCCTGCTGCCATGCTCTGCCCTCCCGCGTGACCTCATCCAGTCTGGGGACCCAGGGGGGCCCTGGGAGGGGCCTGTGTTCCCCCAAAGCTGCCCCACCTCACAAGGAAGGGGTGCCAGGCCTGCCCCTGGGACCACCCGGCGGGAGGGCGGGGTGCTGACACAACCAAAGAAGCCAAGAGGGAGCACGGTACCCCTTCTGAAGGTCCCGGCGGGGACGCCCACAAGATGGGATGAGCAGAGGGCCACTCAAACTGGCATGTAAGAACTGCCAGTGATGCTCTGATAATATACTCTCAACACAACCTGTAAATCAACTACACTTCAATAAAATTAAAAAAAAAAAAAGGATATTCTCAACATGCTCCCGGGGGAAAAAGGGGGATTACAAACTGTAATACAACATGGCAAAAGTTGCTTTTTAAAATGCATGTCTTAGGGCTTCCCTTGTGGCGCAGTGGTTGAGAGTCCGCCTGCCGATGCAGGGGACGCGGGTTCGTGCCCCGGTCCGGGAGGATCCCCCATGCCGCGGAGCGGCTGGGCCCGTGAGCCGTGGCCGCTGAGCCTGCGCGTCCGGAGCCTGTGCTCCGCGGCGGGAGGGGCCACAACAGTAAGAGACCCGCGTGCCGCAAACATACATACATACATACGTACATAAATAAAATGCACGTCTTAGTTTAGATCCTGAACAGAAGAAGGACGTTAGGGAAAAGCTAAGGAAATGCGGAGTGTGGACTCCACTCAGTGTATCAATATCAGCTCGTGAATTGTAACGGATGCACCAATACCAGCGGAGGAAGTGAGCAACCAGGGAACGGGGCGCGGGGTTTATGGGAACTCTGCTACCTTCTCAGTGATTCTGTAAATCTAAAAACAGTTCTAAACAGCAACATTTATTTTTAAAAGTGTGTATAACAACTCTACACGTGTGGCAAGAGCTCATAAGACTCTCCACACTCGTAGGAGTGAGAGGACAGAAAGACAGGCGCTGTCGGAGGGAGGGTCTGAGGTCTGGTCACTGTGTGGTGCCTACGTCACTGTCCTGGTTTCAATAATGCCCCGTTCTCCAAACGTACGGACACCAAGGGGGGGAAAGTTGCGGGGCGGGGGGGTGATGAATTGGGGGATGGGGATTGACATATATACACTAATATGTATAAAATGGATAACTAATAAGAACCTGCTGTATAAAAAATAAATAAAATTAAATAAAAGAAAAAAAAGTGATAATGCCCCGTTCTCAGGAGGATGTCACTGCCGGGCGGAAGGGCACACGAGAGCCCTCTATGCTACAACTGCAACTTCTTATGAGTCTCTAATTATTTCAAAATAAAAAGTTAACAGAGTTTGTTTTCTAGGTCTGTGAGTTTACTTCTGTTTTGTATATAAGTTCATTTGTATCATTCTTTTTAGATTCCACATATAAGTGATATCATGTGCTATCTGTCTTTCTCTGTCTAACTTACTTCACTCAGTATGATCATCTCTAGGTCCATCCATGTTGCTGCAAATGGCATTATTTGCAGACTCACAGACACAGAAAACAAATTCATGGTTACCAAAGGGGAAAGGGGGTTGAGGGGATAAATTAGGAATTTGGGATTGACATATACACACTACTATATTGTTAAAAAAAAAAAAATTAACAGAAGGTGTATATAGACTTCCCTTTTCCACCCAGCATTTCCTCCTTTAGGAAAGGAGGAAAATGTTAATATCTGTTCTCTGCAGAGGGCAGCATTATAGGTGATTTTCAAATTTCCATGTTGAACCTTCCAGTACCTCCCAAGCCTCCCATTATGAGCACACAATAAGCAAAGGATTATTTAGGGGTGGGCAATACTCTCCATCTCCGCCAGGATAAACCACGGGGGGTTGGAGTCTGCAGCCTGAAAGGACCAGGTGAGACAGGACCAGGTGAGACGACAACTGGAGGGGTGTCCCCACCCCCAGCCGGACACGACATTTGTCCGGAATGAAGTCCAGAGCTCCTCACACACTCCCACCCACAGAGTCCAGACAAAGAAGGGGCTGCCTCACTCCCCATCCGCAGTGGGGTTCACGCATCAGCAGACATTCTAGCCCCATGGGAACTCCTGTCAGGGGATCCCAGGATAAATTAGGAAGGCTGAGCTCAGGCTTGCAAGCGGGGGGCTGTGTGTCCCCAGACTGGGGCATGTGATGCACTGGGAGATATCTATAATGTGCGTCATGCTGCAAAAGGGGCTCTGGAGCCAAGAGGTTCCAGAAAAAGCGTTCTACCGATGCGCAAGTTTCAAGTCCACTAACTGCCCCACTGCCCACAGAGAGGAGAAAAATTGCACTCAGAACTAGAATGTTCCTGATTGTCTCCTTAACCCACCCATTTCAATGGCCAGTCCTCCCACGGGAAGTGAGAAAATGTACCGACTACTGACAATACCACCGCTGGCCACATCGCACTCGTCCACAGAGGCCGTCTGGGTGCTGGGGCCCAAGGTGATTATTTTTCTAAATTGTCTATAATAAACAGGCAATTGTTTTAGGAGAAGAAGACGCATCCATGGGAACGATGTGGCTTGTGCATGGAGAGGCAGTGCAAGGCCATGGTTAGGGACGCGGGCCCCAGAGCCCGGCACCGCTCTGCCCCTTTCTCCGCGGGACCTGGGCAGCTTAACCTCTGGGCCTCCGCTTCCTCTTCCTGTCCAACGGGGAAAACAGAGGTGCCTACGCTTTGTGAGGGTTAAAGGAGTGGACACGTAGACAGCACCGAGCACCCACGAGTTATTACTGTTCCTGCCACTGTTACTATTGCTGTTACTATGTGAGCATCTTGGTCCATCCTCAAGAGCCCTAAGATGAACTGGATGGGGTCACTCCATCTAACAGAGGTGGAAGGGTGAGGCACACAGGTTTGTGTGACCTGCCTGGGTTTACACAGGTGGACCCACGACCAGAGCTCAGGACCCTCCACCTGGACCCTATCAGGTGGCACCCGGTGCCAGCCAGGTAACAGAATCACAGCCTCAGCTGGGACCCGCTGGGTGAGTTGGCCTTGGCCAAGCACAGCAGTGGGGTGTGTGAGATGCCAGAGCCCCTCTTCCCTGGACCTCAGGCGGGAGGCTGAGAGGTGGCCACGCTCAGGGCACAGGCCAGCCACCCGGGGAACTCCTTCCTCCTCCCTGCAGGGAGGACCGTCCCATTCTGGGCAGGTCTTTCTTTCCTGGTGGCCCCTGCCTGCCTTGGGCAGTGCTCGGACCAAATGGTAATGATGACCCAACGTGACTCTAAGGCCCAGATACGGGCAGGGCTGGAGGACCTCAGGGACCCCTTACAGATGAGGCCCACAGAGGGGGTCCAGGACAGGCTGAGGCCAGAACCAGGCCCCTGACCCTCCTCCAGGGCTCCTACAGAAAACTACCCACCATACAGACACACACAGACACATAGACACACAGACACACACACACACACACACACACACACACACACACACACACACAACTCAGAGACACACCAGACCCTAAGTGTCTCCCGAGCAGGGGCCAGCAGCCTGCGGGGAGGGACGCAGTGGTCAGCAGACACCAGGGGCCGGGCCCCATCCACCATTACCACCCCTCACAGCTGGAGGCACTCTGCTTGAGACAGCACAGCACGGAGCTGAGAAGACCACCAATATCCCCACTCTGCCCCCGGGGGACAGGCAGGAAACTGAGGCACAGGGATGGGGCGGTGGTATCTGTGAAATCCCATGGGCCTGCGGACTGCGTGTCCTCATCGGTGCCATGGGGCTGTGCCAGCTCCCCCTCCCCACATCCAGGCCCCAGCAGCCCCGAGGACTTCTCCTGAAGGCCCTTCATGATAAATGCACGCATTTTTAGGAAGCAAGCTCTGTAATGAGGCATCATTTCCAGATGCCAACTCACAACTCTCTGGCTCACAAGCATCTCCTTGTCTGAGCCTCTCGGGACATGGACAGGAATAGTGCTGTGCCAGCGAGGCAGCCCCCGGCCCTGCCCCCGGCCCCACTGGCCCTTCCACCACCCCTGCCACTGCCGGTCCAGGTCCCCAAATCCTACCAGGTGGCCTCAGGGCTGGCGTGCCACAGCTAAGCCCTGCAGCCACAGGCAAACCTCCAGAGCTGGGTCCCTGCCTTCCTGACCCAGGACAGGTACAGGCAGAGCAGGGTCCCAGCCAGGCCACCTCACCTTCCCACCAGCAGGGCAGCCTCCCACTGGGACCTCCCATCCCCCACAAATTCCCCTCCCGGGCCTGCTGGACACCTCACGCACCCCGAGTATTAAAAGGATAAACCCTAAGGACAGCAGGAAGGACACGAGGCGGCCACCTGCTTCGGGGGAGGCCCAGTGCACAGTGGTTCAGAGCAGGACTCTCTGGGCTCTGACCGCCCCCATTGCCACGGGCCACTCTCCCTGCCAAGACCCTCTCCCTCCTCATCCTCTATGAATCGTGACCAAAATCAGCCTCGGTGCCTGAAGTAAATGGTCAGAACTAAGTCTTGTTCACAAGACCACTGAGGGAGGTTGTGTATGTTGGTTTTCTGATGTGTTAGAAAGAAAAAAAACTGAGAATGGCGTATGTGGATTTTTTCCAACCCCCTATGAAGGGGCCCTTCGAGATCCCTAACCCAAGGGTCTGCTTCACTGGTGACAAAGTGGAGCCCGACGATTGGGAGGGGGAGGGGAGGATGGGGGAGGGGAGGATGGGGGAGGGACCTCAACAAGGTCAGACTGTCACTCCCTGCTCCCCTGCCTGAGGGGCTCCCCAGCCCAAGTGGACCAGCAGAGGGCCCGGCGTGGTCGACACCCACAGCACAGCAGGTGCACCTGAGGATTCCCTGCCCCTCCCCACCTCCCTGTCCCTGCGGTGGGCTGACCCCTCCTCCCACAGGCTCATTCCCAGGTGCGGGAATAGGACACAGCAGCAGGCAGTCACTCACATCTGGAGGCCCACACCACGGACAGCCTCAGAAATGTCTGCCGCTCAAGTACCGAAGCCACGTCACCCTCCCCACCCTCGTGGGGAACACAGAGAACCCAGCCCAGCGTCCCTTCCATCTCCCCTTGGCCCCCCCCCCTTACCCGAAGGCCCCCGCATACCCCCTGAGGCCTCCTAGACCCCATTCTCCCCTTGTGACCGTCCTTTCCGCTTCTTCCAGGCACTAATCAGCGAACCACGGAAGGGCCAGTGGGGATGACACCGGGAGACATGGCCTCTCAGCTGGATGCAGGACTCCCCCCTCCCCCCAAAGCTGCCCTGCCCCATTGGCATCCAGGAGGCTGAAAACACCAGCTTGCCCATGAGTGAATGAGCACCTTTCAGAGTCAAAGTCATTGGCTGGGCGCTGGCCCCGCAGTCCAAACCGCCTTCTCCTCGCCCCCAGGCCTCCCCCTCCCCCCAGGGCCCTAAGCCTGCCATTTTCATTAAGGCAAATAAGGCACTACTGCATATATTTTCAGCCAGAGAAAAGGGAGCCCACAGACCTAGTCAAAAGTCACCAGAGGCGTGGTCTGTAGGAGGAGAGAGGAAGGATCAAGCTTGCAATTCAAAAGAAGGAAATTAGGAGACTTTCCCATTTTCATTCCGCTCCTGCTGGCAGTGGCTGCTGTGCCCACAGCCGCAGGGAGTTGGCATGTGTGCCTCTGGGGCGGCGGGTGGGGGGGG
>NW_006783036.1:4870169-4879442 GCF_000442215.2 Lipotes vexillifer | reverse complement strand
CGGGCGGGGTGGAGCTTGGAAAGCGAAGCCTCGGTGGGTGCGGTGGAGGAGGGCAGCAAGCGATCCCTCCTGGCCACTGCTTTCTGATTTTGGGTCAGATCAGTCCCCCACCTGGGCAAGCACTTGGAAGGTGAGGGCCTGAGGTTAGAAACTGGGCCACCGTGGATGCTGAAAGCCCCAGCGTGGCAGGAACGTCACACAGAAAAGAAGGCCCAATGGCACTGGTTCGGCTGCATGGGGAGAAGGGGCCAGGCTGGGAACAGCCACCAGGGCAAGGCTGATACCCAGGGAGGACCTTGCATCTAGAACCTCCTCAAGTTCCTCCAGGGTCTCTGAGCCCCCGTGGACCTGGTCCAACTGCCTCATCTCCCAGCTGGGTAAACTGAGGGCCAGGGAAAACAAGGCGGAAAGGAAGCAACACGTAGAGAAAAGTCCAGGAAGCAAAGACAGATGTATGTGGAAACATCTACCCAACTCTAAACCCTCACGTGAATACAGACAACTTCAGGAAAGAGGAACAAGAGGTGTGACTTCTGAGAACAGAGGATGGGGTGGGCGTGAGCCAGAGCTCAACATACACACCCGCCAGACCACAGGCTCAAACCAAGACGGCTTTTAGATTTCACTCTCTGACTCCTGCATGGAGCCTCCTGGTGAGGCGCGTGCATTAAGCTCGTTCATTTTTACTTTTTAAAGGCTTCAAGGGGAAGCAACCTAAATGTCCACTGACAGAGGAATGGATAAAGATGCAGTATATATACACAATGGAATATTACTCAGCCATAAACAAGAATGAAATAATGCCATTTGCAGCAACATGGATGGACCTCGAGATCGTCATACTCAGTGAAGTAAGCCAGACGGAGAAAGAAAATTATCATATGATATCACTTACATGTGGAATCTAAAAAAAAATGATACAAATGAACTTATTTACAAAACAGAAATAGACTCATAGACTTAGTAAACAAACTTACGGTTACCAAAGGGGAAGGGGGAGGAGGGATAAACTAGGAGTTTGGGGTTGAAATATACACACTACTGTATATAAAATAGATTACCAACAAGGACCTACTGTTTAGCACAGGGAACTATACTCAATATCTTGTAATAACCTACAATGGAAGAGAATGTAAAAAAAAGTATATTTTTATATATATGTACAACTGAATCACTTTGCTGTACACCTGAAACTAACACAACACAGACTAACTAAATCAACTATATTTCAGTAAAAATTTTTAAAAAGAAACTGAAAAAAATTAAAAAAATATATATATATATATAAATAAATTTTTTAATAAAAAAATTTTTAAAGGCTTCAGGGCGGGATTTCACTACCCCTCCCACTGTGGTTCTGGATCTTTCCTGGGCCACAGACCACTCTCCACCTCTGAGAACCTGCATAAGTACACAGCCATGTTGGGGGCCCAGGGCTCCCCAAAGCCTGTCATGCCCAGATTAAGGAGACCACTGAGCTTGTGTCCACTGAAGGTCATCACAGAGCAGGGCACAGCTGACCTTGAAGCAGCAGGGACTGCGGAGGGACCAGAGGAGGCTGAGCTGACCCGGGTGTCTCCCTCCCGTCACAACACCCCAAATAAAGCCCCAGGCCAGGAGGTTCCAGTGACCCCACCTGTGCCGCATTTCCCGACCTCCCCCGCCGCCACTTTCCCGCTCATGAGTTTGGGTTGCACCACAAACAAGGGGTCTTTTCATCCAGCATTACCCACAGTGTTTCAGCCCCACACGCTTGGGAGCGGATCACATTGCCCACAACCAGGCCAGCTCACAGGAACGAGGCCTTAACTCGGGGGACAGGGATTATGGACTCTGCAGGGAGAGAGGCAAGATGAAAACAGCACGGTGCGGGGACCCTCCAGGGCGGGGACCTCGGAGGGAGGGCAGGGAGCATCCCGGGGGGCCTCATGGCCACACTGAGGAGCTGCTGCGGGTCAGCAGGAGTTCCCACAGGCGGGGCAGGGGCTGCAGGGGCTGCAGGGGGGCGTGGAGCAGGGCTCACAGGAAACCCTCGGCCCCAGGACAGGAAATGCCCTCAGCAGAGGAGTGACAGCAGCAGGAACAGGGGCCCAGTGGCTGCACAGGGTGCTGGGGGCCTCCAGGGAGCTGACACCAAGGATCGTCCCCTCCCGCCAGCCCACCACCGCCAACTGCATCTCCAGAGTAAGATGCCTCAGAATGGGGCTCTCCTCAGACCTTCCTGGTCCCCAAGGACAGGGAAGCCCGAATATTAGCCCCTCTTCCCGGGGCCAAGCCAGTGCCTCATTAGGCCTTCAAAGGGGGGAGGGGGCATGGGGGAGCCATGCTGCTATCATCTCACCGGTTGCCGTGATGCTCCCCGCCACACACACACACACACACACACACACACACACACACACACACACACACACACACCCAACAGTGGGCTCAAGGGCACAGGAAGGGCGGTAACCAGTGGGGTCGAGGCCAGGGCCAGAGCACCAGGTGTGGTGCGTAATGGCTTCACCCGCCAGGGACCAGCTGGCGTAATGACCCGCAGCTGCACCCGGGCAGCTCAGTGAACCCCGAGATGGTGAGAATGCCTGCTGCCCGTCACAGCCACGCACAGAGGGCCGGAGGGGGACCGTGCTCGGAGCTGGGGACCGGCCAGAGCAGGTCTGCAATCTCCTCTACACAGAGGGCAGGTAGGAGAGGGCCCGCGTACACCCCCTGCAACCTACCCCACCTCACCCCACCGTCTGAAAAGCCATTTTCTTTGTTTTCGGATCCTGCAGGCCTCCTGGCCTTGTTTCGAGGATAAGGAGCTGGTGGCTGGGAGTGGGGGGCTGGGCTCTACGGGGGAGACCTCTGCAGCCTCCTGGAGCCCTGTGGCCTCTTGGGCTTGGGTGTCCTACACATACATGTGAACCCACACACAAGGCCACCAGCGGGAGTGGCATCCATGGGTGCAGGGCAACAGGCAAGAGCCTGGCTTGAGGCTCCTGCAGACACGGAGTGGGCGAGGGCTGCTGGTCACACATCCTGTGACTGTCCATCTCTAAGGGCAGACCTAAGCCTCAAGGGAAGGGCGGGATCTCAGTGGGTGCAGGCAGAAGCCCTAAGGGCCTGCTGTGCACTGGCAAGGCAAGCAGACCCTGGGATGGTGCGTGGAGCCTGGCAGGAAGGGACAGAGTCCCTGACACCACGCTCACACACAGAGCTTCCTTCTGTGCACAAGTGCAGTGCACGGTGCAGCAAGGAGTCGTCCAGATCAGCGCTGCCGACAGAACTCTCTGGAAGGACGGAGATGTTCCTTTTTTGCAATGACACAGTGCAAAGCACTGGCAAGGGGGCTGAGCGCAGCTCAGAAACTGAAACGCTCGTGTTACTCAATCCTAATTAAATTGAATTGAAACAGCCTCATGTGACTGGTGGGCAGCTCAGGGCTAGAGCCAGGAAACCCTGAAGTGGGGTCGCCACCCGTTAGGCAGAGGGGACAGGAGTGTAGGTGAGACGAAGGGGCCCAAACTCAGAGGGCACAGAGTCAACAGGATGGTGACCAGGATGACACTGGACTGCTGGGTCTCCAGGTCAGGAGCGAAAGGTAGAGAAAGACTGGGGGCTTAGCCCGGGAGTGATGCTTCCCAGTTCGGGCAGGAGACAGCTAGAGAAAGCCAGAAGCTGCTGCCAGGGAGGTCGGCAGTGACCAGCCACCCTGCCCTGTTCTAGAAGACAAGCCCAGAGTGGGCATCAAACACCACCAAGAGGTCAGGATGAGAACAGGCAGCTGGACCAAGCTGGAACTGCCTTTCCTGGGGTCCAGGACTGCCAGGGGCCAAGAAGCTGCGGGTGGGAAGGTGGGCTGGGCCTCTGGTGCTCCTCGGAGGATTGGGTGGGGAAGGAAGGGAGCCGGGGGCAGGAACACAGAAAGGAGAGGATTTTGTTTATCGCTTTGGACTGGGAAACATGAGCCTGTTTTCAGGGGAAGGAGCCCGGAGAGACCGGGAACAAGAGGAGGGAGACAATGGTCGCGGGAGGTCCCTCGGGAAGGGCTGGGAAAGGCGAGGAGAGGCGGGGAGCCCTCCCGGCCAGGGCAGAGGGTGCTGAGAGGGAGAAACCTGCTGCTTAATTTTCTGTCCCGTATAAGAGCGGTGTGTGCACGTTCCAGAAAACACAGAAAAAAAGGAGAAAGGGCACGGCGGGAGCCTCCCATTGTCCCATCAGCTCCGAGAGATGTGAAGCGGCCGGGAAATCGAGCCTTCCGAGAGCCCTGGCACAGGCAGCGTGGCCGGAACCCGCCACAAAGGGCCACTCCCAGAGCGGGCTCATTAGGGAGAGGAGCCGGTGCGGCGCGCTCCGTGACGGGCGGGCGCATTCAGGGCCGCCGGACAATCGGGCCCTTGTGGGGGGGGTGGGGGGGGTGGCTCCCGGAGCCTCTGATTCCAAGACAAGAGCGTGCCTCCTTCTAGCCTTACAACCCGGGAGCCGACGGAAAGACAGATTTGGGAAGACAAAGAGATGCTTCCCCTGACAGTGGATGGGCTATTTTTGGAAATGGGTCGGCTCTTCTTCCAAGCTGCCGTCTGGGTGCCACTGGCCCAGCCTGCCTCTGCTCCCTTGACCGCAGCCTTAAAAGGCCCCCACCCCGTCTGGGGTGGCCTAGCGCCCCACAACAGGGGTGGCAAAGGCAGCGCCTCCATGCCGATGCCTGGCAGTCTATTCTAGCTCCCAGGGCGGGGAGCTGGGGGAGCAAACCGGGCTGTGTCCAGAGCTGGGGTAGGTGCTCAGGAAATGCAAGGCCAGGCTCAAACCCAGCTTTCCACTGCTGCCTGGCAGCCCCGGCGGGCGAACCAAAGCCAGCTCCCGGGGCATCCACACGGCAAATGTCAGCAAGGCAGTGTAAAAATGGGCCTGTTTCACCCTCACGGCTAACATGAGCTGACACCAGCCTCCCCGCCCTGCGGGCCCAGCAGCTTCTCTCCCAGAGCTTCCCACAGAGGCTCTGCAGTCAGCAGAACCCCCAGGAACTTCTACAAACGGGGTGCTACAGGACCAACTGGGGCCCAGCTCTGGGGGCCTGTCCAGGCAGTGGCACTTTTTAAAGTTTCCCGAGGCGATATCTAATGTGCAGCCGAGGTTGGGAACCACTGATAAAAGCAAACGTGTATATAGCAAAGGAAACCATAAACAAGACGAAGAGACAGCCCTCAGGATGGAAGAAAATATTTGCAAACAAATCAACAGACAAAGGATTAATCTCCAAAATATATAAACAGCTCATGCAGCTCAATATTAAAAAACAAACCACCCAATCCAAAAATGGGCAGAAGACCTAAATAGACACTTCTCCAAAGAAGACATACAGATGGCCAACAAACACATGAAAGGATGCTCAACATCACTAATTGTTAGAGAAATGCAAATCAAAACTACAACGAGAGGGCTTCCCTGGTGGCGCAGTGGTCGAGAGTCTGCCTGCCGATGCAGGGGATATGGGTTCGTGCCCCGGTCTGGGAAGATCCCACATGCCGCAGAGCGGCTGGGCCCGTGAGCCATGGCCACTGAGCCTGCGCATCCGGAGCCTGTGCTCCGCAGCGGGAGAGGCCACAACAGTGAGAGGCCCGCGTACCACAAAAGAAAAAAAAAACTACAACGAGGTATCACCTCACACCGGTTCTAATGGGCATCATCAGAAAACCTACAAACAACAAACGCTGGAGAGGGTGTGGAGAAAAGAGAACCCTCGTGCACTGTTGGTGGGAATGTAAATTGACACAGCCACTATGGAGAACAATATGGAGGTTCCTTAAAAAACTAAAAATAGAACTACCATATGACCCAGCAATCCCACTACTGGGCATATACCCAGAGAAAACCATAATTCAAAAAGACACATGCACCCCAATATTCACTGCAGCACTATTTACAATAGCCAGGTCATGGATGCAACCTAAATGCCCATCAACAGATGAATGGATAAAGAAGATGTGGTACATATATACAATGGAATATTACTCAGCCATAAAAAGGAATGAAATTGGGTCATTTGTAGAGACGTGGATGGACCTAGAGACTGTCATACAGAGTCGGACAGAAAGTAAGTCAGAAAGAGAAAAACAACTATCGTACATTAATGCATATTATGTGGAATCTAGAAAAACGGTACAGGTGAACCGGTTTGCAAAGCAGAAATAGAGATGCAGACATAGAGAACAAACGTATGGACACCAAGGGCGGGGGAAAGCCGGCGGGGGGGGAGTGGGGGATGAATTGGGAGATTGGGATTGACATATATACACTAATATGTTTAAAACAGATAACTAATTAAACAAATAACAATAAAAATAAACCAAAAACAGCAAGCAAAAAAAAAAGCAAACATGTATTTTTTTAGTAACTGTTAAAAGGAAACAGGGAAGTTGGGGAGAGGAGGGGCAGCGGGATGTATGAGTTACCATCCTGGGAGCGGGGGGCAGGTTGGTTTGTTTGTTTTGAAGTAGCCGAAGACCATTTGGTGCCAAATGGAACAAATGCAAAAAAAGAAAGGCAAGTGGCCAAAGTGGCTTGATCACTGTCGGGTTTAAAACAAGAGGGAGACCTCGTCCAGTGCCTCCGGGCTGCCCATTCCTCACTCCGACATTTACTGAGCACCCACCGTGTGCCAGGAAGACTGGACCCCGCCCTGGGGAAAGTTATGGTCCTGGGGAGAGAGAGGACAGCAAATGGCAAAAGTCCAGAACAGGTGGCCTCGTCCCGGGCAACCCCACACCAGGGAACCAGAGCCAGGCATTCTCCTCTAGCACCAAACCTGCTACCCAGTCCTGCAGGAGGTGATCGGATGGCAGAGGCAGGTAATTCCACCGGGGCACTCACCACAGCCCCTCACGAGGACAGGCTGGCCAGCCAGGGGTCTCGGTCTAAGCCAGTGCTGGACAGAGCAGTGCCTGTGTGTCATGGCAACCACAGCACCGCCACCACCCAGACCTGCCCCAAGCTGAGGACCAGCCACCAGGCAAGAGACCTAACCACAAAGGTAACAACAAGAGGCAGGATGGGCAGGGCAGGTGGCCCTTTCCCTGTGGCTCTGCCAGTTGCAGAGGATGCTAGGGTCTCTGGGACCCTGGGTGGGGCCCATCCAAGCTTCCCATTTTACAGATGGGCAAACAAGGGACTTGCATTAGGTCAGGTCACGAGTGGGCTCAAGCTGCTCGTTCTGTGTCATCTAATCCACACAGAACAGCCCTGGAGGGCACAGCCGTGTCCCCAAAGCCCCAGATGTAGTGACCATATCAGCTGATGGGGCCACCCGTGTATGTATTAAGTGGGGCACAGGCGAAAGGGAGGGGATGGTCTATGTAAAAGTACCGGTTTCTGAGTGCACCCCTCACACGTAACTGTGGAAAAACTCTCAGAGAAGGTCACAGCTGGAACCACTCACAGCTAGAAAAGCCCAGCCCAGGGACTTCGGCGGGGCGGGTGGGGGAATGCAGGTACAGTGGGAGGAGTGCCACAGACCCCACCTGCCCAGCATCGCCCAGTCAGCCCTCAGAGCCAGATGTGCCTGCTCCCCAGCTGTTCCTCCCACCACGCCTGGCCTCTCCCCTGCTCTCCTCTGCTTGTACTGACCGGCTCCACCTTCCAGGCCCATCTCAGCTCCCAACTTCAGCCACCCCCTCCGCTGAGCTCCCGGCACACCTGAAGGGGCTGAGAGCCAAACTAGGGCACTTCCGAGAGTGAAAGGGGCTTGATGAACAGTCATACGGGGACGAGGGGGGCACAGGTGGGCGCAGGCTCCAGCATCACGCTGGACGGCCCCCTCCCCACCCCACATGATCTGATGTGACTTGCCTCATTGCCCTGAGCCTTTTCCTCAGCAGAAACGGGGACCCCAGTGCATCTCAGCACCGTTGTGGCCAAGCCTGGGGCGGTTCCCCCTTCCCTTCCAAGTCTCCTCTGAGTGCCTTTAGGGCTCTGGGCAGTTTGCTCCAGGGTTTCCGGCTTTCCCAGGCATGGCATTTCCTCCACTCTAAGATACCATCAGTCACAGATGCCCAATTTTCCAGAGTAAGGGAGGGGAAGACCGTGCAGTAAACACACACACTGATTCTAAGATGCACCCTGCACTGCAACAGAGGGGGGGAAAGCCCATCTTTGAATTCAGGAAATAACAAATGACGAAGGCCTCTGGCCAATGGGGAAGCAGGAAGGAGGAAAGGGAAACAGACCCTCACCTACGTCCCAGGGCTCCCGGCTTCTGCTTTGGTTAAGTGATGCTCCGCACCTCTGTTTAAACATCATACACAGCGTGATCCCAAGAACACTTACAAACGAATCGATAAAACTCCTAATCTTTCTGCCCTGCTCCCCAGAGAGCAGAGGCCAACAGCGACCCGTTCAAGAGCAGGCAGGCACTCATCACCAGGGGACTGACCCAGCTCCAGACCTGCCCTATCACACTCCACCCACCTGCCCCCTCTGGCCTGTGGCAGCAGAGGACAGCAAGAGGGGAACGTGTGACAATGACCAGCTCTGGGTGCCTGGGAAGAGGGGCACCATTCCTCCCTGTTCATGATCAAAGGAGCATCACGTCCCTTTAGCAGACAAGTTTGTTCCTCTGTCGCCAGGCTTTGGGGAAGCCACTGGGGTCCCCTCATTGCCTCACCAGCTCTGATGAAATCCCAGAGCACTCCCTGCCTGGATCCCGGGCACCCAGGTTGCAGGTGTGGGCAGAGCAACCGTGGGTGTAACTATCCTGTGGGCAGGTACAGTGAGGCTGCAGAGAGAGAGAGTTTGTCGCCCACAGGTGCTGCTCTACCCGAGCCCCAGTGCGGCTCAGGACTGACCCCTGACCCCACGGGTCAGGAGTCACAAGCAGGCAGACGGGGGCTGGGGGCAGGGCTTTGGGGCAGACCCTCCTGATCTGAGAACCTCAGAGAAGGTTCTCTCCCATGACCATGGTCACAGCTATCGCCACCCTGGAGGCCCCAAGCTTCCTGCCCCTCTGTCCCCAGCCTGGCTGCCACCACGACGGACCCCAGGTTAATGCTCTGGAACCGCCGCTCCCCAAGCCTGGCTACATGAATCACCGTGAGTGGCACTCAGAATTCAGACTGAGTAACCACTCAATAAACGTCTGCTCTTGTCTTCCCTTCCTGCTTGAATGGTGAAGTCTCTCAGCCACCCAGCCCTGCCCGCCCACCTCCCTGACTATTCTCTACTCGCTGTTCTGTACTCACAAAACCAGATGCCCAGCTCTCTGGGTGTCCCATTACAGTGGGTTCAGGAATGACC
>NW_006783036.1:4834438-4870098 GCF_000442215.2 Lipotes vexillifer | reverse complement strand
GGAATGCCCTGTGCTTGCATGCCTCCCCCGACAGGGAGCTCCCCACCTCCAGATGCAACTTAGTCCACCTGGACCGCTCTTGTCTGTGAGGGCTGAAATCCGAATCGCTGGAACTTTGGGGGTCCACCCTGAGGGGCTACACACAGCACTGACGCTGCTGGGCTGACAGCTCTCCCCGCCCAGCAGCAGCTCCCCACCCCCAAAGCTTTTCTTCCCCCGGCTCAATGTTCTGGTTCTTTCTGTTCCCATGAGGAGGCTTCCAGGCCCCGGGCCTCCCCCACGCGTCATGAGAACACCTCGCAGGCCCTGGGCTCTCGGCACCCACGGCCCAGATCCACCTGCAGACCTGCTGCTGCTGCTGGAATGCCACCCCCTTTCTGTGCAACTAGACAACAACTCATTTGGCTCTGACACGGGGTGGGCACAAGGGCCCCCCTCACGAGCATGTGTCAGGGGGTCCCCCATCCCCACCCCGAGGAGGCAAGTCTGCAGGGTCCAGGTGACAGTGGAGGGTCACTGAACCCATCCTTTAAGGCTCAGTTCTAGGACCAGAGTAGTATCATCCTCGAGACACAGATGAGGCTTCGAGGTGCAGTAAGCTGCCACCTCACACGCGCTGCACAGTTTACACACATCACCACACTCCCTCCTCCCTCAACCCAAAGGCAGGCAACAGCTTCCCACTTTGCAGATGAGAAAACAGAGGTCCACAGGGGTCCTGGAACTCGAGCAGGGTCGTAGGCTTCCAATTCCTTGTGCTGATGACAAGGACAAACACGGCACAGAAAATCCCCGTGGGTGCAAAACACAGATGATGAGCAGCAGAGGATTTCCTTGCTAATCGCGCTGCCCCGGGAACGATACGAAACCAAGTGTGTGTCCTAAGAACTCAGAGCTCAGGCCATGGGTAAGGGGTCTGCTGGGGCCACAACGGCAGAGGGAAACCAGCCTGGCAGGGAAGCGAGGGAATGAAAAATATAAGTGAGGAGGGACTCCGTGCGCGGAAGCCTGCGCTTTCCCCATCCCACTGATGTCCGGAACTGTGAACCGTCATGCCAGGAAGCAGGACAGCATGACTGAACCTCTGGGTCTGGACTGAGAACAGGTGCCACACCTTTGCTACACAGGTCCAGCCCCTGGAGCTCCTGCCCCATCCTGCCTGGGTCCATCTACAGGGGAACCTGCCCAGGACCAAGCTCCGGACAGCCTTCCACTGTTGGCGGGGGTCTCCCATGGGAGTCTCAGGCTGTCCCGGTCCAGAGGGGCAGCAGGCACAGGGCGGCAGGCCCAGACTGACACCGGAGGCCAAGACCGATTCCCCAGACTGATCCCAGGCCCCCCAGCCAGCCCACGGGACTGGGAGCAAGTCACCATACCGCTCCATGCCTCAGTTTCCCCACCTGCGATATGGGACCATTTGGGAGCTCTGAACAGAATGGAGCTGGGACTGGGACACCCTCTGTGGTAAACTGTGAAGTGCTGGGCACACCCTGGTCCCACCCTGGGTTACAGGCCAGTGAGCTCCTTACCACCAGCCCCCTTTGGTATGTGGCCCTGGGGGCTCCGTACCCCAAGGCCAGTACCCCAAGGCCAGTGACGGATGGCCAGGGTCAGGATGCGGAGGGAGGGGGAAAAGCTTATTCAACCTGCCCCATTGTCTTTAGTGACCTTTGCCCCCAGGCCTGACTGGGTTTAGGAAAAGCTGCCTTATTAGCATCCTGCCCAGGAGCTGCTGAGCTGGGAGGCCCCTCATAAAAGACCTATTCAGGGCCAGAGGCCCAGACCACCCTCGCTCCATCCTCCCTTTAAACCAACAAAAACACAAGCAGGAGGACAAACCCATCTTATTTTGAGAAGCTCAAATTTTTAATCCAAACTTTTAAAAGTAAACAGGGCCCACACAAAGGCTGCTGGAGGCCCCGGTTTCTGTGGGTTAGCTAAAGGGGAGTGGACCCCGTGGTGTGATGGGGGGACTGGGACAGATGTGAATGGGGGCGTGGGGGGGGAAGGGAGAAAGAGGTGGGACACCCAGGATGGGGAGGGGGAGGGGAGAATTGTTGAAAATACTTTTGTTTGGAAATTGCATCGGTTCAAAGTGGCAAACCTGACCTTCTGATGTTTGGGGTTCGCCTGCCTCAGTTTGCCCCACCGGATTAGAGTAAAGAGCATCCCAGTCCAGACTTCAGTCAGCCCAGCCCAGACCTCTATCAAAACAAAACAAAACAAAACAACCCAGAGAAAGGCCTATTTTCATCCCCATTCACAGGCCCACCAGTCCCAGCCCCAGCCAGGGACGGCCTGGAATACCGATGGGCCACCACCCACCACAGCTGCTTAGGGCCCTTACGGCATCCAGAAGGGCTGCAGGTACCCTGCAGCTTCCGAGAGAGAGGACTACAGGGCCACTGCTCCCCAGCACATCCGCAAGTGCCACCAGACACCGGCTCAGCCGCAGACATTCAAGCGAGCTGTCTGTCTAAACAGCAGAGTTTCAAAGACAACACCGATGTCTATCTGGCAAACCCCCAACAGGTCCCTCTCTTTTTCATGAGGAGCCTTGGAAGGAGTATGCACGGCAAGGATTCTGACAACTGTCGAGGCCCACTGTGTGTAGGGATAAAGGGGGCACTTTGGGTTTTGCCCCACTCTACAGAAGAGCAGAAAGGGGCTCAGGGCAGTTAAGTAACTGGCCAAAGAGAAGAGGGAAGAGTGTAGACTTGAACACGAGACAGTCTGAGCCCTCTGGGTAACGGGGTTATCAGCCATCTGCTCAGTGGTCACCGATAAGGAAGTGACACTTCCCAGGACAGGAGAAGGAGGGCAAACTTGGGTCAGGAACCAAGAATAGGGAGTCAGCAGTGTCTGCTGATGAATATTATCGGCCACAATGACAGCGGGCTGCCGGAGACGCAAGCCAGCCCACGGTCTGGGCAGTAGAGGACCCCCAGGGCACCACCCAGGCAACTGGGACTGAGACATCTGAATCTCAGTTGCTTTCCCAGGAAACACTCAGAACCTCTCTGAGCCTCCACTTACTTGGCTGTAATACGGGGATAAGGGCCCGAGGCACAAGCCCGGTACCTGACTCCTTTTGCCACCACCCAGACTGAGGCCTGTTACCTGCCTCATCTCTGGCTCGCTCTCCGCTCAAAACTACAGGTCCGAGTATAGAAAAGTGGTTTCTAAGAGATGGGCCTTTCCTTGTTTCCAGGCATCCTACTCATATTGTTGGGAGAACTCAAGGCCACGCCTGACTTTATGAGACAATACTAAACGACAGCGATCCCACCTGTAACTGAAATTCATGATAATAATGCTGAATGTTTATGTCACCCCAACACAAAGCTTTGCCACCACAAAATCTGTGGCAGTCCTGTTCCGAGTGTGCATGGCACTGGTGGCAGCATGGGTTCTGCAGGAAACCCTACAGCTCCACCCGTCCCGCCCTCCCCCAGTGGGGTGGGAACCTCACTCCTGCTCCGTTCACTGAGGCAGCAAAACGCTGAGCCAGACGGGGTCCGCGTCTCCTTGTCCAAAACATGACAGAACTTCTCAGCAAATATGCTCTGACACTCCGGCGCTTCAGTGCCCTGCTGAGAATCGCCCTCGCCAAGTGTCATTAATGACGCAGCTGAAAACCAGAAACATTTCATTTCCTAGCCACAGGCAGGACTGCAGCAACCCCCCGCCTCGTACTGCACTCGGGCAAACCGAGGCCCAGAAATCTGACCCTCCCAAGACCCCCAAGAAGCCGAGGCCGGAGAGGCTGGGCCTGGGACTCCTCACTTCCCAGATGGTGCAACCTTAACATATTAAACTGCCTAACGCTGAGCTACTCCCACTGGCCTTAAGGAGACTGCTGGTGGGAGGTGGGGTGGATACAGAGTTACCGAGAGAAACCCAAGTTGTAGCCTTAGATTGCTAATCAGTAACAAAATATCCCTCTAAACCTAGTCCTGCCCTGAACTCACAGGCTGGGAAAGGTAAACGAAGGAAAAACCGTGCTGGGCTATCACCCCACCTCCTGGGGTCCAGTTCCCACCCCAGCCCGCCACCCCCCCAAGGCACCTGCAGAGGCCACTTGGCCACAAAACCAAAGAGAGAGCGCCCTGTCCGCACCCCACCCCCCCTCCAGGCTGTCACTCTGGAGAAGAACAGTCACTTAAAGCCTAGATACACTTTCTCTGAACTAGGAAAGCCTTTAAGGAGAACCAGAAAGGGCTGTTTAATCTCCACCTTCAGGCAAATAGTTCAGGCAGCAGCAACTGCCACCAGAAGTAGGAGCCAAGCCACTAAAAATGTGGAAGGACAGGGAGGTGGGAGAGGAGACAGGCAGCAGGAAGAACCACTGATCAGAGGGCTGGGGATGGGGGCCGGCTGCTCCGCTCCTACAGAGCCCTCTGCCTTGGGCCCGACAGTCACACAGGCGTGGAAGACAGTAGCTGAGCTTTCCTGAGGCCAAAGGTCCTCCCACCCACACCCTGGCCACCGCAGATGACTGTGGCACTTCCTGTAAGGTGACCAACAGTTTACAAACCCTTCAGAGGCTTTTATCTCCACCTCAAATCCAGGAGGTAGGGATTATCGGCTCCATTCTACAGATAAGGAAACCGAGGCCTGCAGAGACAAAAAGCCAGGATTCATTCCAAGCCCGTATTCCTCTGGAAAGTTTTAGAGCCTGGGTTGAGAAAGGTCCCTGAGCCCTGAGAAAGGCAGGACTAACAACAACCGAGGAAGGCTCTTAGCCCCGGGTACTCTGGCCCACCTGCCTGTGATCCTTCCCAGCGGTCAGGCAGCAGGGAGAAGGTCAGGTGGAATTCCAGCCCCAGCACACAGGTGAACACTGCTTAGGTATGGGGCTGCCTGTTGCTCCAGATAAGAGAGGGAATTTCACTTTTCCTCAAAGGGCCTTTCTTTCTTTTCCATTAAAAACTTCCCGCTCCCGGACAACGGTTTCCAGGCAGGGATGCAGTGCCTCCGGCCAGCCCTACAGTGCCAGACTCTGATACTGATAAAATCCGCAGGAGAGAAACTTTTCTGGGGTCTGGCGGTCCTCGGCCCGCTTTGTATTCAGAGGGGCAGGGACACGCCTCCATCACTTAACCAGAAAATCACCACCCAAAGCCCCACTGCGGGTGGGCTCGGGATCTCTCTGGATGCCAGCTGGTGGAGGGGTCTGGAGTGGCGGCCGCCCGCGGGGGAAGGGACTCTGGGCCCGAGACCCGCGCCGCCAGGCAGGTGCCGTCCTTACCGTGCAGGCCGTTGGGGATGCTTCGGTGGTGCGGTGGCGCCGACAGGTCGTCCAGGGACCTGCGCGTTGCGACAGCCTTGCCGTCCGGGGCCTTGTGCGGCCCGGGGGGCAGCAGCGGGGGCGGGACGTGGTGGTGGTGGTCGGGGCTGCCGCCGCTGCCGGCGCTCGACGTGCTGCTGCCGTCGCCCACGTCGCGGGTCCCCGCTCCGGCCGCGCCGCCCGCCAGCGGCCCGCTCAGGCTGGCCTGGCTGTCGATGGAGCTACGGGAGCCGGCGCCACCACCACCACCGCCGCCGCCGCCGCCGCCGCCGCCGCCCGCGCCCCCCGCCAGCGCCGCGCGCTCCTCGTCCAGCAGCAGCACCAGCTCCTTGAGCTCCAGGTTCTCACGCAGCAGGGCCTCCTGGCGCGCCTCGAGCTCGCGCAGCTTCTGCTGCGAGCGGGCCACCTCGTGCCACACGGCGCCGGCCGCGTGGCGCCCGAAGCGCTGCCACTCGCGCGCCAGCTTGCGCCCCTTCTGCCGGTCGTCGTCGAGGAAGCAGCAGAGCTCGCGCAGCTCCTGGTTGTCGTCCTGCAGCCGCTGGTTCACGTCCTTGAGGCCGCGGATCTCCAGCAGGTGCTGCTGCAGCCGCCGGTTCACGTCGCGCATCAGGCCGCCGTGCTCCAGCATGAGGCCCACCTTCTCGCCCTCGGCGCGCCGCAGCCGCCGTGCCAGCTCCTCCTTGCTCCAGCGCAGCAGCTCCTCGTCCGACACCTGGCTCAGCTCCTCCGACGACGCCGCCGCCGCCGCCGCCGCCGCCGGGGGCTTCGCCATGGCGGGGCCGTCACCGCGGCATCGCCCGCGCCCTCGCCCGGCCGGCGCTCCCCGTGCCGGGGCTGCGCTGGGCCGGTCCGCCCGCGGGCGGGGGGCGACCAGGGGCTTGTGCGGCCTGCCCCGCGCCGCCTCGCGCGCCCTCACGCAGCGCCCTCCCGGGCCGCCCGGGAACCCGCGTGGCTCGAGGTTCAGCGAGCTGGGACCACTGCTGCGTCGGCGGCTGCAGTGCCGGGTTCTCTCCGGGCTTAGGCGAAGCAAGCGGAGGCCCGCCCCCGGCCCAGCTCCGGAGCCCCAGCCGCCCCGCCCATTCCGGGCGGGGAGGGGCGGGGCGCCGCGGCCCGGCCCCGCCTCCGGGGATGGGAGCGGGCGAGGCACGGCCGGCCCCCACGTCCCCCCGCGCCGTGCGCCCGCCCGCCCGGGGCCCTGCCACAGGCGCGCTCGAGCCGTGGTCCCGCCCCCACGCCCGTCCAATTGGGCCTCTCCGGGGGTGTGCGGGAGGGGCGGGGCGCAAGCGGGGGACGCCGTGGAGATGGTACAGTCCACTGGCGGTTCAAGTTTCTGCGCCGGGAGGACGCGGCCTCGGCCAATCCCAGGGCTACAGGGCGCTTTTAAAATGCAGGTACGGCTGCAAGGAGGGGGAAGGTGGGAAAGGTAGGGCAGGGCTTCCCTTAAAGGAGACGCGCGGAAATGGTCGCCCAGCCCCTTCCTGGGCCCGCGTGCCCCGCCCGGCCTCCCCCGCCCCAAATAAACAAATACCCAAGATCCGAAGGACAGCTCCCCTTCTCCCTCCCGGGGGCACCAGAGTCCAGCTTAGTGTGAGATACGACGGACAATAGGACTCTGATACGGGGGTCGCTCTCCCCGGCGGCAGAGCGGCTCTTTGTCCCCTTCCCTGCCCTCGGCTCCTCCGCCCCCATTTCCACCCCCGTCCCCTGCCGGAGCGCGCCGAGGTTGCGGCGTTCCATTCCAGCCCCGGGTTGCGCACCGGGAAGGCCCTGGCCTCGCCAACCGTCCCGGAGCACGGTCCGTACCCTCTTCCTTGCCAGGAGGGGGCGAGGGCGCCGGGGACACGCACCGTTCCCCCGCCAACCCGACCGCTCGTCCCGGAATTCGGGAGAGAATCTGTGATTCACGACGTGGAGACCACTGGGGAAGGTGGAGGATGGTCTCCCACTGGGGTCTTAACTGTGGGGGCGCCGAGTCGGCGGCGAAAAGCCTTCCCCACCGCAGCCTGGCCCGGCACCCGGGTCCTCCCACTGGCTGTGTGAGTCCGTCTCGTTTGTCCTCGCGTCCCTGAAGTGCATTTACTGCGCGTCTGCTGCCAGCCGGCCAGAGGTGGGCGTCCCTCCCCCGGGACCCGCAACGAGATAAAATCCGCGCACTCGACCGTGAGCGCCACGGCCTGGCGCGCGCGCCCGCGCCCCAGCTGATGTCCCCATTTACAGCTGTTAAGCCATTCATTGGACAACTGTGTACAGCCCCTACTGTAAGCCAGGCCTCTTCTAGACCACTGTGGGATTCTGTAGGGGACAACGGCGGAGGCCACTGCCCTCTGGGGGTGGTACTTTGCACCCTGCGGGGAGGGGAGGAGAGAAGATAATAAACAAACTAGATATAGCTATGAGTCTGGAGTAAGTGCTGTGCGGGGGATCAAGACAAGCTGCTGTCACAGAAAGTGATTATCAGTTACTTTAGATCCCGTGGTCAGGGAGGACCTCTGAGGAGGTGCGTCTAAGCTGATATCTGAGTGACAAGAAAGACAAAGATAAGGGGGAAGGGCACTCCAGGTGAAGGGAACAGCTAGTGCAGAGGCCCTAGGGTTGGCCTGTTAGTGGCCTTTTCAAAGAAGGCCAGTGGGGCTGGGAGGGGGCTCAGGAAGAAGAGTGAGAGATGAGGTCAGAGGGGCCACAGATCACTCATGATTCTAAGGCAGCTGGGAAAGCAGTGGGGGGTTAGCGGGATGCAATATGCCCTGATTTGCCTTTTAAGAGGCTCACTCTGGCCCATGTGTGGAGAAGGGACGGGGGTGGGGGGCGTTGCAGAGAGGTCCAGATTCAGGACCTCATTCCCCACCCTTCTCCCCCTCTCTCCATATAGATGTTCAGGGAGAGGATGTGCCAGGCAGAGCATAGCTTTGAGGGTCAAGCCCCAGGGTAGCTGAGGTTCCCCCAGGCAGGGGAGCCTGCTGGGGGTCACCATCCCCACTGGGGCACTGTGCTTCGAGGACCCAGCCCAGGGCATCTGAGTTTGAGTTTGAGGAGAGAAAGGGTTCCAGCTCCCACTTGGGAAGGGTACAGGTCTTTCTTACCCCAAAAGGCCAACCAGATTAAATAGCTCACTGGAGGCTCTCCCCAGAACAAAGCCTGAGCTGGGAGAGTGAGGGGTGAGCATAGGACACATGGGCTCACTAGAGAAGTTGCTGAGATGGTTAACACTGCTTGTGGGAACCGCCACCCCAACTTTGTATGTGGCCCCAGGTGGTTCCCATGGCCTGCACCTCTGCCCTCTGATCCTGCAGAGCTGGCAGCTTCAGCTGAACTCTCCAAGAGAAAAAAAAAAAAAGCCTCCATCTAGACGGGGCTTGCTTGCATCGTCTACAGACTGTGGGACCATGGGTCCCCCTCACCAAGACTCAGGAGAGCATCCCTAACATCCCCCTGGTGCAGCAAAGACAAGGTGCTAGAGATGAGGCTCCTGGGTGGGACAGTCTTTGCTCTCCGCACCATGGCTGGACAGGCTGGGGCAGAGCAGGATAGACAGCAGGAGATTGAGAGGGTCCAGAGCTAAAAAAGGGTCCTGAAGCAAGGGGAACCATCTAAGCCAGAGCCCCCTCCCTAAGGGTCCTGCAAGAGGTGCCAAGCCCCCTCGAACACTCACCATCCAACAGACCCTGTACCCCAAGCCAGGATCTGAAATGTCAAGTGTCTTTGCTGTTTTAGCTCTGCTTTGTCATGAAATCCGTAAAACCAAATCATGGACCTCTAATACAGTAATTCTCTAGATGCCCAGTAAAAGTAGTTGTGGGTCTTTTAAAAAATAAAGATGTACCACCACTCCCCAATTTTTTTTCTTCTGAATCTCCAGGGCTGTGTGTGTCCATTTAAAGCCACACAAATGTTTTTGAGAGCCAGTACACTAATACATAGTAGACAAAATAATTCCCAGTCGCAGTGTCTGTGAACCTGGGAAATGGTGAGAGCACACTGGCAGTAAGCAGACTGTCTCCTCACTGGGAGAGGATGGGGCTTTCTTATCTCCTCTGTGGCTGGGGCCCTGAACAGAGACCTCAGAGCAGCCATTATTTGCTGTTTGCTGAGTGAATGTGTGACCCTTCAGTACGTGACCAATTGAGTCTGAGCCCCTCATTTTGAAGATGAGGAAACTGAGCCCCAGAAGGTGAATGACTTGCCCAAGGTCACTTTCATTCACTGATTTCCTGAACACACAAGCATAATTGGTTAAGTATTTATGCATAAATTCATATGTGTATGTGCAATCCCATATGCATTGTGCACGCGTTGTAAGTACCACAGAAGAGTGGGGCAAAACACATCATTGTGGAAGCATCCTAAGGCAGTGGGATCAGCTTCCTGGAGGAGGTGACCCCCCGGTGAATCTTGCAGAGTGAGTAGGAGTTTATCAGATTGTAGATGGGGAAGGTGAGGGCTGGGATAATCCAGGTGGAGGGAACAGCAAAGCCAAGGCCTAGAGGTGAGCAATGGTGAGGGGTGTGTGTAGACACAACCATGCCTTATTGCCCGAACATACAGGAGAGGCAGAGAAGAGCGGGGAATAGTCACAGGGGAAGTGTGGCCCCCTCCCTGGGGCTCTGATAGTTAACAGCAGGAACAACAGCAATAATAATAACTACCACCTCCTACCACTTACCCAGCACCCAGTGGGTGCCAGGATTCTAAACCAGCCCTCACGTGATGATCAGAATGGTGGTGTCATTAGCTCTTCAGGATTTAACGTGGTTTCCTGTTGGCTGGGTTGTTTGTCTCCACGAAGCTCAGACCACTGTGTGTGAACTTACGGGCAGTGTTCAGAGGCTGGTGGATGCTCAAGGACTCTGGTGTGGCCAGTGGAGGTTTGTGTGGTGGCTGACTATTTCTGCAGGTCAGCAAGTTAGTGGCAGCTGACCAGGTCTGGGGCTGGGCTCTGGGGTTTCTTCCCTGCACCCCACCTCAGGGAGGATCCTGAACAGGGGAAGTCACCATGCACAGCTGAGGGGCTATGATGAAAAATCAGGGCTCATGGAAAAGCAACTGTAATTATTATTAATAAAGGATAGTGTTGGTTGAGCACTTCTTTTTTTTTTGCCACGTGACTTGCGGGATCTCAGTTCCCCGACCAGGGATTGAACCCCAGGGCCACAGCAGTGAAAGCCCAGAATCCTAACCACTAGGCCACCAGGGAACTCGCAGTTGAGCACTTTTTATGTATCTACCCAGCACTGTGCTAAGGCTTTACAAGGATTGTCTCATTGAGCCCTCGCTGCAATCTGTGAGTTAGGAGCCTCTATCCCCATTTTTCAAAGGGGCAAACTGAGGCTCATAGGTTAAGTCACTTGTCCAAAGTCACATAACAAGCAAGTGAATGAGCTGGGATTGAAACCCATGACCATCTCGGCCCAAGAGTGCACCTTACCCCATAGACTACAGCCTCCTGTACTGCAATTACTCTGTGACATCCCTTTCACTGTGACTCTGGTTCTCCAATGTGGAGGGCTACACTGTGCCCAGACCATGTCCATCACCCAGCTTCCTCCTACTTCAGCCTTCCACAATGTCACCAAGCCAGAGAGACTCCCCGAGCCTCTGGATGGACCACTGGGAAGAGCTTTCCAGCTCCTCCTGCTGACAGATCAATCACTGCATGTTGTTAGCTCCATCTCACAGCTCCTCTCTCACCAACTTGCTGGTGACCCTAGGCCAGTTCCTTAACCTCTCTGAGCCACAGTTTTCTCATATGAGCCTTCCTCCACAAGGGCCAAGCAGCTAGCAGGGCTCTTGCCCAGCTCTGGAGAGATGCACGTGCCTCCCTTCCCTGTGCGTTCTCCCCACCCTCTGGATCAGGACAGTCTTCCCATAATGTACATTGAAATTGCACCCATTTTCCAGATGCAAACCCTGAGGTACATTGAAACAAGGGCTGTCCAGGAAGCCTAGTGCTTGCCCCTGGCAAACGGGGCTACAAAGGATGCCGGCTATGGCCCTGGGCTGCCACCAGCTTCCTTCAGGGATGGGCGCAGCATGGAATATGCGGTTTAGTGATGAAGTGTCTCAACTCCCACATTTTTAGGTGGGGAAACTGCACTGATGCTGGGGCCACCAGTAGGCAAGTTTGTGGGGATGTCAACCCCCTGGAGGGCAGCACTCAGCGGCCTGCGGGGAGGGTGGGCTCGTTCACTCACACCATTACCCAGTGGTCAGGCCCTGTTCTGGGGATCAGGAAGTCAGTGATGCATAGGATGGTTGCCTAGAACTGCTGATGTCACAGGCAAAAGCCTCAAGGTTAACCTGAGGGCAGTGGGAACCACAGAAGAGTATAGAGCAAAGAGAAAGCTGGCAGACTTTTGTTTGATAGCAGGTGACAGGAGGTGTGAGGGGAAGAATGGATCAGAGAGGGTCCACTGAGGCCAGGAGACAGGCAAGAGGCTGCAAAGCCAGGCTGGCCAGAGGCCAGGGCAGAGGTGCAGGAAAGGTGCCTTTAGGGACCAATGGTGGGGGAGGGGGCAGGTATCAGCATCTGCATCCCTCCTCCCTGTCTCTCCCTTCCCAGCTGGAGCCACTGAAATACCCTCCTCCCCTTTCAGCTGCTGACATCCACTCAGACCATTGCCCCGAGGAGCAGGGCGGGGAGGGATGCTCAATCATGGGGAAACTGAGTCAGGGGAGCTCTTTGCAGGACCAGCTCCCACCTCAGTGCACTTATAAACGCTATTCTTATTATGAACGATTTCCTATCACAACAAACTGCAGAGCAGCAGGTGCCTGGAGCCCTACTGCCCGGCTTAAGGAATCACCACTTTCGCCGGCCCCTGGAGCCCCTCCTGATCACCTGGCCAGCCCACCTGACCCCAGGGTGAGCGCGATCCTGAATGCTGCATTGCTTATTCCTGTGCTTTCACAATACTGTATTTCTCCCTTCTAATGTGCTGCTTAGTTTTGCATGTTTTTGAACTTTATTTGAATGGTATTATACTTCATGTGTTCTTTGGCAACAAGCTTTTAAGTCATGTGTTATTATGTTGATATATGTAACTGCGGTTCAGTTATCTGTGCGGCTGGCTGTATAAAGAGGTTTCTCAGCCTCAGCATGTTGACAATTTGGACTGGAGAAGTCTTTACTGTCGGGGTGGCAGGGGCCGTCCCTCAGCACTGCGGAATGTTTACCAGCATCTCTGGCCTTCACCAGTTAGTTGGAAGTGGCACCCCTGCCCCTATTGTTGTGAAAACCAAAAATGTCTCCAATCTTACAAAATGATACAAATGAACTTATTTACAAAATAGAAACAGACTCATAGACTTAGAAAACAAATTTATGGTTACCAAAGAGGAAAGCTGGGAGTGGGGGGAGGGATAAATTAGGAATTTGGGGTTAACAGATACATACTGCTCTATATTTAAAATAGATAATCAACAAGGACCTACCTTATAGCACAGGGAACTATACTCCATATTCTGTAATGACCTAAATGGGAAAAGAATCTGAAAAAGAATAGATACATGTATATGTATAACTGAACCTCTTTGCTGTACACCTGAAACTAACACAACGTTGTAAATCAACTATACCCCAACATAAAATAAAAATTAATAAACAAACCCCAAAATGTCTCCAGACCTTGCCAAATGGCCCCTGGGGGCAAAATCTCTCCAGCTGAGAACTCTGCCATCTAATTTCCATTGCATGAATACATTACCTTTACTTTTCTCCTGTTGAAGGACATTTGTGTCTAGTTTTTTTGCTGTAACCAGCAATGCTGCCATGGACATCCCTGTACATGGGTCCTGATGCTCAGGAGCACAAGCTTCTCTGGGGTCTGTACCCTCATGGCTCTCAGAGCACAGGAGAAACCCAGGTCAAATTTTATATTAGAGGCACCCAGTATATTAAGGGAGAAAGAAAAGAAGAAACAGTATAGCAGCCTTGCCTACCATGACTTCTTTGAAATGTTTGTTTTATCAAATTGACGCTTTCGGGGCTTCCCTGGTGGCGCAGTGGTTGAGAGTCCGCCTGCCGATGCAGGGGACATGGGTTCGTGCCCCGGTCCGGGAAGATCCCACATGCCGCGGAGCGGCTGGGCCCGTGAGCCATGGCCACTGAGCCTGCGCCTCCGGAGCCTGTGCTCTGCAGCGGGAGAGGCCACAACAGTGAGAGGCTCGCGTACCGCAAAAAAAAAAATTGACGCTTTCACACACGCACAAATACAATGCTACAAGACTTATGCTACTTGTCAGATACGCAGGGTTTACTCCAGGTGATAAGTTCCAGACCCCAGACACATGGTCTTTGAGGCCAGCTGTGTATCTCTGTGACTGCCGGCATCACTGTGCTGGGAAGCGTGAAGCCCAGGCAGGCGGGCCCACCTGTGATGGGTGGTTTTCATCTGCCTCCCCGCAGCTGCGCTTTCCTTGAGGACAAAGCCCCCTCTTCCCCAGGGCCCTCAGGGGCCTGGTCCCCGTGGTGTTCCATGGGTATCTGCAGCTGCGCCATCTGCATGAGACACCCCCGTGTCACGCCCATCCAGCCCCTACAGCCTCCAGATGCCTTGCACCCCAGGCCTTGGAGGCTGCCCTTGGCCCAGTATCTACAGCCAGCAACGCTGCCCCTCCCGGCCCTGCCCTCTGCAGACACCGGAGACCAGCCTCCTCCAGTGCCTGAATATTTTATGCCCTGATGGTGGAACGAAGTCGGTGAAGACCTTAATTGTTAATGTGGCTGCTGCACCAGCCTTCCCTGCCCTCTCTGTCTGCCCCTCCTGTTTGATATAGCAGCAGCAGTAACAGTAATTCCTCCTGTGACCTGCTCTGGGCGAGGCTGGGCTGAAGTCAAGTTGTTCCCCCCGGCCCCCAGTTGAGCCTACAGCTGGGCAGAGAAGCTGTGACATGAATAACTTTAAAACTGGACCATCAGGTTCACCTTTTTGTTCATCACTGCTCCCTGGTGCCCTCCCAGCAGAGAGCCTGGGGACTCAGTGAGTGCTTGTGGAATAAATGAATGGTACAGGAGGAAGCTGGGTTAAGTAGAAAAGCCCTGGAGTTAGAATCTGTGTCTTTGACTTGATATTTCCTAGCAGGGTAGCCCTGGGGAGTCCTGCCCCTCTCCGAGCCTCTGGATCTTACCTGGAAATGGGATCATTCCTAGCCTCCTCCTGGGGTAGAAAGATACTCAAATGCACAAGAAAAGGTAGGCCTGAACCACAAGCCACACCATGAGGCAGGTGGGGTGCTGGTCTGCTAGGGGAAGGCCTGGGAATGCCCCAGAGCCCAGCCTGAGACTCTGAGACCCTAAGAGTTGAGCCTTCTCTCCAGAACAGGCTCAGCACCCCCAAGACCCAATACCGGGACACAGCTTTGCAACGAAGAATCACATCTTAGCATCCTAAGCGCTCAGAGCCCCTGTAAACAAGTCAGTGTCCTAAAGAGGCAGCTAGTCAGGCTAACTCTGAACAAGGCCAGTGGGTCAGCGCAGTGGTTCTCAGCTCTGGGCACTGGTTAGAATCGCCTAAAAGCTGGTAAAATGCAGACGCTCAGACCCCACCCCAGATCCATTCCATCAGAATATCTGGAGGACGGGAGTCCATCAGGCAAGGCTGAGAAGCGCTGGGTTAGATGAAGCTCTTGTTCATTGGCAGCAGGTTTCCCTAGGAGCCACTCTCTACAGTATCTCCACACACTAGAAGACTATGGAACAATGCATTCGAGATTCTGAAGGAAAATTATTTCAGTATCTGGTCAATTAAGTATGAGGGTAGAGTATGACATGTTCAGATTAAAAAAATAAAAATTACCTCTCAGACATTCTTTCTCTAAACTTAGGAATTAAATAAAGAAACGAGACGACCCAAATTCAGGACATGGGGAATCCCAAAGTGATGGTATGGGGAAGTGGGACAGGGAGGGCTTCAGGGCTAGAAGCAGTCAGTGCAGATTGGAACAGGGAGGGAGGGCTCCAGGAGGATCTGACCAAGAAAGAGAACACAACTCATGGAGTCCCTGGGGCCTTGGCTGTCTTGAGAGGAACATTAGAGCTCTGTCAGAGAGTCTGGTGGTGAAATAGTGACAAGCACAAAGAAAACCAAGCAAGTCAAAATAAGAAGGCAACTAATAATCACCAGGGAAACCCAGAAGTCCTGCAAGGAAGGAAATACAGTCATAGGACATATCGTGGATCTGTTGGCCATAGTGTTTAAATAGTATAATATGTAAACAACATTGATTTAACCAAAAAATTGCGATACAGTTATACTAGGAGGGTGGGGGAAGGGGTGGCATGTGTGAGGGTGAGCGCATGAGTAGACTAAATCTTCCTGGTCCCTAAGAGAAAGGCAGTGGTACTACCTAAACTGGAGAGTCAAGAGCAGTGTAAGTGTGTTGTTTTCAAATGTGGAGAAAAGTCACAGAAAAATCGAAAGTAGTTGCTTCTGGGAAGCAGGAATCAGGGGCGGAGCCATGAGGCAAGGGGTTGTTTTGGGGTTTTTTTTCTTTTAAGTTTTATAACCATATTTGATTTTTGAAACTCTGTGCACGTGTTTTGTTTTGTTTTTTGTTTTTATTTTTGGCTGTGTTGGGTCTTCGTTGCTGCGCGCGGGCTTTCTCTAGTTGCGGCGAACGGGGGCTACTCTTCGTTGCGGTGCACGGGCTTCTGATTCCGGTGGCTTCTCTCATTGTGGAGCATGGGCTCTAGGCGCACGGGCTTCAGTAGTTGTGGCACACGGGCTCAGTAGTTGTGGCTCACGGGCTTAGCTGCTTCACGTCATGTGGGATCTTCCCGGACCAGGGCTTGAACCCGTGTCCCCTGCATTGGCAGGCGGATTCTTAACCACTGCGCCACCAGGGAAGCCCCTGTGCATGTGTTTTTAAATTAATACATTTTTAAAAAGCTTGGCATTGGACTTCTCATTAGAAACCCTGGAAGCTAGAAGATCACAGAGCAATCAGTTGCCTTAAAAGTCTGAGGGAAAAGGATTTCCTGCCTGGCTTCTATGCCCACAGAGAGCGTCAGCAAAGTATGAGGCTGGAATCTAAACATTTTCAGAAATGCAAGGTCGTCATAAAACGGAAAAAAATGAACTGCTCTGCACCTCTCAGGAAGCTTTGGAAGCACATGCTCCTCTAGATGCTGAGAGTAGACCAGGGCACAGGAGGGCTCCCCAGGAGGGCGGGTCCTTTCCTGGGGGGAGCAGGGGGAGGGTCAGGCCCAGGCCCCAGAGCAGGCAGTGGACGGCTCAGCTTGGAAGAGCCCAGGCCCGGAGGGGCTAGATAAGATATCCAAATGCCTGGGCATTTGACCATCCTACCACTAGGTTAGAGTGGAGCAGATAGAAAAAGTAAGAAGAGACACATAAAGACCTAACAAGTTTTTTTGTTGCTTGTTTGTTTGTTTTGGCTGCACCACACGGCTTGTGGGATCTTAGTTCCCCAACAAGGGATTGAACCCCTGCCCCCCTGCAGTGGAAGCGAGGAGTCCTAAACACTGGACCGCCAGGGAATTCCCAAGTTTGTTTTTTTTTTAAAGCGCATTAACGCCAGGACGTAAACAAACAAAGCTCCACCATAAAAGGAACCACTAGGTACTTTCTTTTTTTTTTAAATAAATTTATTTATTTTTGGCTGCTTTGGGTCTTCGTTGCTGCGTGTGGGCTTTCTCTAGTTGCGGCGAACGAGGGCTACTCTTTGTTACGGTGCGCGGGCTTCTCATTGCAGTGGCTTCTCTTGTTGCAGAGCATGGGCTCTAGGAGTGAGGGCTTCGGGAGTTGTGGCACATGGGCTCAGTAGCTGTGGCTCGCGGGTTCTAGAGCGCAGGCTCAGTAGTTGTGGCGCACGGGCTTAGTTGCTCCACGGCATGTGGGATCTTCCCGGACCAGGGCTCGAACCCATGTGTCCTGCATTGGCAGGAGGATTCTTAACCACTGCGCCACCAGGGAAGCCCTACTAGGTACTTTCACAGGTAACATTTACAGAATAATAATAAAACCCTGGACCACTGGTCAACTAAGAATTGGGTAGAGCCTTTGAAGGGATGCTGAGGGAGTGGGAGCTGAAGCCTCATCTGTCACGACTGGAAGGAATTCTAGAAACGTCTAGAACTGAAAAATCAAGAAATAGCCACGGGAACATCTTACTGAGAAACATGGAGACCAAAACCAGAAGGAACAGCTAAATGTGGAGACAGGTTGTTCTGGGGACTGGGGAAGGGGAGGAAGGAAGGGCCAGGGAAATATTTCATTTCCTTCTGAACCTTTTCATGTTATTTGATTTTTTTTTTTAACCTAAGTTCATACATTGTTTTGTTTGCAATATAAAAATAATTAATCTGGGCTTCCCTGATGGCACAGTGGTTGAGAGTCCGCCTGCCGATGCAGGGGACGTGGGTTCGTGCCCCGGTCTGGGAAGATCCCCCATGCCGCGGAGGGGCTGGGCCCGTGAGCCATGGCCGCTGAGCCTGCGCGTCTGGAGCCTGTGCTCCGCAACGGGAGAGGCCACAACAGTGAGAGACCTGCGTACCGCTAAAAAATAATAATAATAATAATAATAATTAATCTAATAATAATAAAACCTACATCCGGGCCGGGGTGTGTTAAACAAGAGAGGAGGACCAACAAGGACCTACCGTGTAGCACAGGGAACTCTGCTCAATATTATGCAACAACCTAAATGGGGAAAGAATTTGAAAAAGAATAGATGCATGTATATGTATAACTGAATCACTTTGCTGTATACCTGAAACTAACACAACACTGTTAATCAGCTATACTCCAATATAAAGTGAAAAGTTAAAGAAAGAAAAAAAACGAGAGGAGAACCAGCGATGCTCCCCAACAGAAGCCCCCAGACCTGACCCTCATCAGCTGCAGCCTAGGTCCCGCAGCCTCTCCCGTTGGCCGCCCGCCCAGCCTAATCCGCCCTGACATTCTTCACGGCCATTTCCAGTTTACAAAGCATTCTCTGGGCAGCCTCCTCCTCCCATCCTCCCAGCAAGCCTTCGAGGTGAGCAGGAATTATTACGCTCATTCGTGCCCACAGAAGCTGAGGTTCTGTGTGTATCTGGGGGTCCATAACAGGTCCCTGCCATGGCAGGTGCACCTGCTACAAAGGCCAGTGGAAGACCCATTGAAGAGCAAGGGAGAGGCAGCCTTGCTGGAATTTCAGGGCTGGAGTCACCCCTCCTGGCCTGGAGGCGCTCAGCAGGGAGGCTGCAAACTCTTCACTCGACTCTACAGTTTATCTTTCCTAATATGTAGTCACACACGCCACCCCCAGTGTCCGATGGAAGGAGCATTTCGCCCAGCAGGTGGGGGGTGTCCTGTCAAGGGGGTACCACCAACTGCCAAAGAGGAAGGGCTGGCATCAGCTGGGACTGCACTTAGATGCAGCGTCCTGGGGGCTGTGAGAAAGCCGGGCAGGGCAGTGGACAGGCACCTCCACGCAGAAGGTGCAGCCGACGGGGGCAGGGGTGGCTCCAGGGGTCTCCGTGCTCCTGAGATGGGCTCCGAGTCATGCTTATTGCTGACGAGTTTACTGTCGTCCAATCTATCTAGGTTTGTAGCCCCAAACTCTTAAGATTCAAAAGGGCCCCTCGGGGGACTTCCCCGGTGGTCCCGCGGTTAAGACTCCACGTTTCCATTGCAGGGGACATGGTTCCATCCCTGGTCGGGGAACTAAGATCCCTCATGGAGCATGGCATGGCAAAAAAGAAAAAAACAAAACAAAACAAAAATGCCCCTTGAGCATATACGCAATGGCTCAGGACCATCAACCTGGTCCAGTCCCTCCAGTGAACACACGGAGATACCGAGAGTTATTGGGAAGAAAGGGACTCATCCATCCACGGAGTGGGGCACCCTCATCCTCCCTGGACTCTGCACCTAGATCTTCCTGGTTGCCTGGAGAGGCACACCCAGCCCGGCTTTATAATTGCTTCCATAGCCTCGTGCCTTTTACACCCACTCGGGGGACTTCCCTGGTGGCCCAGTGGTTAAGACTCCGTCTTCCATTCAGTGGGCACTGGTTCGATCCCTGGTTGGGGAACTAATATCCCGCATGCTGCACGTTGCGGCCAAAATTTTTTTAAAATAAAAAAATATAAAAAAATAAACCCACTAGGACCCGAAGCTCTGGACCTCCCTAACGTCCCCTTAGCCTTGTTCCCTCAGCTGAAAATCTAACAGCCCCAGGCCTTTGCCTGGCCGTTCCTTCTCTCTGGAAGATTCTTGGGAACTCAGCCCAGCTGCTTCCCTCAGGAGCCTCCCTCCACGGGGCCCCTCCCAATGCTTGGACCAGGTTGGGTACAGAGCAGGGGCTCAGAAACTCCCAGGAACACCCCTGGCTCTTGGGGGCCCAGGTAGGAAAGGAATGGGAAGGGGGGCGGCATTCCCCCTTCTGGAGTCTGACACACCCTGGTGCGCAGGGCTGGCCACGCTCTCACGAGAGCCTCCCTCCTCCCCTCTGCTGACTGAAACTGAGCCCGGCCGGGCAGTGGGGAGCAGGGAGAAGACCCCCGCAGAAACATCACACCAGCCTTCCCACACCCCTTGGCACCGGATGTCCTCAAACCAGCCTGTGTGGCCTGGGTGCAATGCACAGCTGTAAATTCCCCTGGTGGTGATAGGACAGGGTTGGGGAGAGGAAGCGGGACACATAGCCTGTATAAGTGGTGACAGCAGCTCACAGAGCCCCGTATCCCACTGGGTCCATCGTGTCCATATTCTCACTAACCCTCCCAGCATCCCACGGGTAGGCCCGGTGCTAGGCCCATTTCACAGATGCAAAAACTAAGACTTAGCAAGGTTTAAATAAATGCATTGCTGAAGTTGCAATTTTAGCTGTGAGCAGGGTTTCCCACACCTGCCTGGTGATAAGAATCATGTGGGACACTTGTCACCCAGACCCCTTCCCTGGAGATTCTGATCCACCACCTCCGGGTAAAGCCTGGAGTTGGTCTGTTTGATGGGGCCAGGCTGGGGATGGGGCCATCAGGAATCGCAGGGTGACTGATCCAGGACCTCCAAGCACCACCACCCCCCCGCCCCCCGCCCAATTCACCCAGTTTCACATTTGGGTGTGATCTTTAAACAGCAGAGGTGCTTAGCTGCTCCCCCACTGCTGGACACGAGGTTTATTTCCGGGGCTGAACTATTATAAATAACTCCCGTGGGGACGTGTTTGTGCACATCTTGGTTTTCCTGTCGGATTGTTTCCTTGGGATGAGTTCCCAGAAGTGGGATTCCTGAGCGGAAGGATGGATGTTTTCCCGCTCCTATCCACGCCCCTGATCTAGTCTAGCGCCGGGACGAGGATCCGGCCTTTCTCTGGCTTCAAGGAGGGGCAGCCGGCAAGTCCCCCTTGGCACTTCCGGAGGAAAATGACAGATCTGGCCCTTTCCTGTAAGAGCTAATTACCGGCTTGACGCGTTCACGGCTGTCAGAGCAAGGAGGGCCCAGGTGACTCAATGCCATCTTTCTGGGGCCCGCCCGGATTGGTCCACCAGCAGGTGATGGATTTTCTCCGTGGAGGTCACAGGAAGCGAGAAAACCATCCCTCACCTCCCTGGGGAGGCAGATCTGTCAGCAGCTTTGGGAGAGGCCAGAAAGAAGGCCTGGAAACCCAGTGGGCTGATCATTCCTTGTCTTTTCAGACAGCGAAGGGCTTCTGGCCCCTGGCCCCTCTGACCTGCCTGAGGTGGGGGCCACGCCTCCAGGGCCCATCTATGGGACACTCTGGCCCACCCCTATGGGAACGCCTCTAATAGGAGCAGGGGGAGTCAGCCCTACGAGGCCAGCCTCTCAGTGTCCATGGTCCTACAGAGCCTGGCACTAGTGTGCTCCCTTCTACCACCACCCACTATGAATTCTTTGAAGGCAGGCTGGTATCTGCTCTGTTTCAGACTCCAGAAAGTGAGCTCTCTGTCCCTGGAGGTGCACAAGCTAAGGCAGCATGGACCACCTCTTGGAGGCTTAGAGGTTGTACTGGCTGGGCAGAAGGGTCTTCCTGGGCTGAGTGCCCAGCCTATGTATGCCACTGCTTGCCCAATACTTACTCTGCTCTGGATGTTATACCCACTTTACAGCTGCAGGAACTGAGGCACAGGGGCTAACTTGGCTTGCCTGGTGATCTGAAGATGGCTGACTCATTCATGACTCATCACTGTTTACTGAGCACCTGCTGTGCGCCAGGCTGCCTTGCTTACTGAGTCTCCCCTTGACCAGTTTTCCCAGCCATTGTCTGTATTTCATCACAGGCACAGGTAGCCACCGTCCATCCACTCCCACAGGAAAGGAGTTACTCCTGTCGCCTTGCCCCAGAGCTTCCATTCACCCGGCAGCGGCCCTCTTTGGTCTCAGGGCAGCGGGGATGGCTGTTCCTGGGTGGGACTGGGGGCTTATGTGGGTTAAGCCAACCCCAGCTGTTGTGAGGGGGTAGGGGAGCCTTACAGGCATCGCTGGGGATGCCTTTCCTGGAGCCAGGCCACTGGCCACGTCCTCTGAAGGACCCTCCCAGGGCCAGGACACCTGATGGTACAGGACATCTTTCCGGGGCCCACAGACCACAGAAAGTTTATAAAGAACCTTCTGTGGGCAGGCCCAGGAAACAGGTCTCCCCATCTCAGCCACAGGAGATGCCCATTTTAAAGACAATTTGGGGGAAAAATAGCCTCACCAATACCATGTCAGTCTGTGCATACAACCTTTTGTGCTTCAAGGCAGGTTATTCTGGCTCTCCTCGTTCAATTCCATTCTGTTGGTTTCAGTCCCTTGTTTCACCTGCTGAGGTTCCTGGAAATGCTGTGTTCTCATGGGGCGTTGTCATTTGCACATCTGATAAGCAAGCCTCCCGTGGCTCCATGCAGATGCTGGATGGAAGTGAACAGAGCTGAAGGCAGAGACCTATGGCCCATCGTTAGAGACCCTCGCATCAGGTCGCACTGACTTACAAGGTGAACTTTGTCCCTACGTCACTCTGTCCAGGGAGTTATGACTTCCCTCCTAACTGCTCTGCTCTCCAGCCTACATTTTCCATTCCACCACCAAAAGGACAATATAAAGTGTGTCTGTCCCCTAGACACACTCTTATCTGTCACACCTCCGTGCCTTGGGCCACAGTGTCCCCTTGTCCCTTTGATGCCCTGTTCCTCTTCCTCACCTGGCTGACTCCCACGCCAGGACACAGGTTTGTAAAGTCCGTCTCCACACCCCCTCCCAACTCATCAGGCTCCCACAGGCCCCTGGCTTCTCTGGTCGTGGCCCCCATGCACAGTGCTGGCCCTGTCTGCCTGGCCCCCCACTTACACGCTGGGGTTCCCGGGGTTCCCAAAGCCCAGGCAGGACCCGGCACCTGAAGAGGAAGCTCTGTACTGTTGAAAGAGCCCCGGCTCGGGGCCAGCTGGGCTTAGGCAAATGGTTGAACCTCTCTGAGCCTCAGTTTCCTCGTTTGTCCAATGAAGACGCTCGCCGGGTCAAGGCTTAGTGAGGATCACAGATCATGTGGGCAAAATGCTCAGCGTGGGGCGGGCTCTCTGTGTTCATCGGCTGAATGAGCCAGGTGCCACGGTCACTGTCACCAAGTTCACAGTCTGGCTGGGGCTAGAGAAGGGGACAGAGAGTCATGCCTTAAATGAGACTAATGTGCTATGGGAGCCGCCGGGAGGAGCAGTGATTCCAGGGAGAAGCTAGGAAGGCTTCATAGTAGAGGAGATGCATGTGCTGGGCCTGAAAGGGCGCTCCCCATTTCTGTAGGCAGCAGAGTTGGGGAAGAACATTCTAGCCTTCCTGGGTGTGCTGTTTCCTACAGAGCTGCCAGCACTGGCTTTTATCATTTTAATGATGTACGGCTGTGTGTGTGTGTGTGTGTGTGTGTGTGTGTGTGTGTGTGTGTGTGTGTGATTTAATAGGGATGAATGGTGTTGGAGCAGGCTTATTCTGTATTTCTTTGAATGCCTGTTTCCCTTTGAGGCTGGCTCTGAGAACCACAATTCCCAAAGGTATGTATGAGCCCAGGGAAATCCTTCTCTATTATCTCAAGATTGTGAAATGAGCTCAGCTCAGGGGAATTTGGGTGATTTTTAGAAGTGGTGCTTTTGAGATGACGATAACCCCGCTTGGCAGGGGAGGAGGGCAGGACCCTGGCAGCACCAGCCTCCCTGGGGCCGCTCACGAAGAGCCTTTCCTAGCCGCCTCCTGGCCTGACACAGCATGCCGCCGCCTCGAATTCCACCATCCCTCACGTTCCTTCTTAAGACAAGGGCTGTTACTAAAATGTAAATATTTTGTCTGGGTGAGGGAACACTTTGCTTTATTACCGAGGGAAAGGAAGTTGGAAACTAACTTTTATTGAGCACCTACTAAGTGCTTTATTATCAAGGGAAAGGAAGATGGAAACTTACTGTTAATGAGCATCCACTACATGAGCTGGGCACCCCTGCACTGCCTTCAAGTCTACGAGGCAGCCTGGCGAGGCGAGGGAGTTACCCATGCCTGCACGGGAGGGGATGGGATCTCGGAAGGGCAAGGACTTAGCGGACCCGAGTCGGAATTCGGAATTCGAAATTCGAGCCCAGAGCTAACTCTCTACCTCGCTCTGTTCTCAACACCCAGCTGTTCCTCTTTCTTCTTGGCAAGGGGGCTCCCTGGAGTGTGAGACGAGACAATGCAAGTGTCCTGGGGTCTCCCCGACCCGGGTTCCAGGGCAGCCCTGCCCTCCACCAGCTGTGTGGCCTAAACAGTCGCTTCACCTCTTGGATTTCACCTCACCTGTGGATAGGGTAGCAACAGTGCCTACCCCAAGGGGGGCTGTTGTGGCAACTGGAGACATGCAAAGCCGGTGACATGGTGTCTGGGCAAAAGGGCTCAGTAATTGACAAGTCTGGTCTCCTTATCCACTTACACAGGATGAGGCATTTATACCCCCAGCTCCCGACCTGGGGACACCCTGCCCCTCCGCTGACCCTGGTAGTGGCAGAAGTGGGACCTGGCTTCTCCTCCATGTCCCCATCCTGGGATCTGAGGAGAGAAGGCTGGTGGCAGCTGGAGCAGCTGGCCTGTAAGCGTGAGTTTTTTCACGGCACTGGTGGCCTCTGTAAGCCACCCGACGCCCTTCTAGCCCCCGTGTTCATGCAACTGTGATCTGTGTCCCTTTTTCTTTCCCCCAGGAGCCTGGTTCACTACACAGAGGAGGCCAAATTCGGAATCCCTGCTTGAACTACTGGCTTTGGGCCCCTCTCTAAGATCCGAAGCAAGCCCTCGGCCTCCTGTGTGCCTCAGTCACCATACCTCTAAAATGGGCAGCCCAGGGACTTCCCTGGCTGTCCAGTGGTTAAGACTCCACGCTTCCACCACAGGGGGCACAGGTTCAATGCCTGGTCGGGGAAGTAAGATCCCGCCTGCCTCGCGGCACAGCCGAAAAAAATTAAAATAAAAATAAATAAATAAAATGGGCAGCCCGTCCATTTCAAATCTGCTTAACAGAGAGGAGTCTGGAGAAAAAACTAGTCCCTGACCTAGTGAAAACTGCCTTGAGGATGAAGTGCAGAAGCCACCAGCCGAGGGCGTCTGCTGATGACAGGCAGGTGCTGCAGCCCATGGAACTCGGAATTGTAGGTTCCCTGGGCTGCTGGTGGGTTCAGGCTCCACCACATGGCAGCATCTCAGGGCCTCCTTTCCTGTGGTTGCAACTCGGTCCCCACCAGGCTGGCCGGGACTCTGCCCTGGGCAGCCCCACCCCCGGGCAGCCCGTGGGAACTGACACCTCTCCACAACCTCATCCCACTTTGCAGAGGCGGAAACTGAGGTCAGGGAGGTCACGTCACTGGCAGAAAGTCTTGCAGCCAAGGTGTGCCAGTTTGGCTGACACAGAGTCTGGTGTCCTGGCCACCACGCCAAAACCGCTTCCAAGGTTATTACCATCATCACAATAGAATACTCACACTAGTTGTAATTATTAGTATTGAGGGCAGTGCCCTCGGCAGGCAGGTCTGGGGGGCTGCGTCATTGGGACCAGGTGCCTGGTTGGTGTCCAGGGTTCGGCAGAGTCCTGTCCCATCTGGCCCCAGGACTACACTGAAGATGTGAGTCCCCATCATGCGGCCTGAGTCTGTAGGCTGGGTCAACAACATGGGGTCTCACCCACCCTCTGGCAGATCCTGGACTCAGGCAGCCACTCAGTGCCCATCTGCTCCTGGAAGCATTTGGTGATGGATACAGCAGAGATTCCTGGATGGGAACACTGAAAATTCAACCAGAGGCACTCACTGTTTCCATAAAGCAGAGTCCACCCAGACCTACCCCCCAGGCCAGCTAAGCATCCCTGCTCCAAAAGGCAGTGCATCCTGCTGGGTAAGCGCGTGGTCCCTGGCCTCAAATCCTGGCGCCTCCGCTTGTTCCCTGTGTGACCCTGGACAAGTGACTTCAGCTGCTGCTCTGTTTCCCCATCTGCACAACAGGGCAAAGCTCAAGGTCATTGTGAGGACTGCGGGCTGGAAGTGTGCTTGGCCCGTGCTGGTGGCCAATAAACGTTTGCACCATTATCCCTCCAGGTGGGCTCGGCTGAAGAAGGGGCTGTCTGCCCTGATGCTGGAGAAGAGGTGGGCTCACCCTCACCGGGATGGGACTCGATGGTGATAGACCCTGTGGCGTGGTGGTCTCCATGTGTGGCTGGGACAGCCCTGCGGCCCCAGGGGGAATCGGCTCTGGGCTGGTGAAGCCAGAGGGCTTGCTGTCCCTGGGGGTCCAGGCCCGTGTGTTTGAGCCCCTCAGGCCCCCTGGTTCCCATGGAGCTGAGAGGCCCCGGTGGAGCCTGCCTAACAGGTTCCCTGCTTCCTTGCTCCAGCCAGGATTCCAGTTCCATCTTGTTCTGGTCTGTCCTGCATCTGGGACCAAGAGACAGGGGTAGAAACTGCTGAAGACCCATTTCCAGCCTCTGGGACACAGCCCGCCCAGCTGCCCCAGCTCTGGGCTTAGAGACCAAGTCTGTGGCCTCCGAATGGGGAACCCAGCGCCAGCGCCTGTGTCAGCACAAAGCTGGCCCTGCTGGCTCCCAGCAGGACGGGTGCCTGGCCTGCAGGCTGCCCAGAAGGCTAGCTCACAGACACAGGGTTGAGAAAACCTGGGGCACCCAGAGAAAGGCACCAGCACGAGCAAAGAGGAGGAGAGGGTGGATTTGCAAGGTTCCTTCAGCAAATGGACAGCATGAGGGTGATGAGGTCCCACAGGGACCAAGGTCCCCAGGGAGTGTTGCTAAGGCAGGCTGGGGTCCCAGCATCCAGGAACAGCCGAGGGCCCAGGTGCTAAGGGGTTAGGACGGGACGGGGCAGGTGGGCTGTGGCTGTGCATGGGACAACCTCTTCCACTCTGTCTTTGAATGAAAAAACCCAAAAAGATGGCTTAAAAACTGTTGCTCTTTTCAGGAGAGGTAAGCGGGGTCACAGGTGACCTCTGCTTCTTGCCCTTGCATTCCTAGACAAGGAGGACAGTGACAGGATGGAGGGAGAGGCAGTGCTCCTGGAAATTCAAGATGCAGAATCCCAGCCCAGGTGCCTCCCTCCCGCCAAGGAGCCTCCCGTGTTGTGTTGGTCACCTCGGGACATGGTGTGGCCACCAGCAGGACTGGGCCGCTCTATGGGGCCCCCTGGTGGCCTGAGGAGTTCCTGCAGCCACGCAGGCCAGGGCCGGCTCACTCCTGGACACCCCCTGACATAGGACCGTTCTCAGGAAGCTGAACGCCTGCCAGGTGCTTTGCTGGGTGTCACCAGGGAAAGGTCACCTCCCAACAGCCCCATGAGGTAGGGGTACCCCCACTTTATACATGTGGACACCTGGAGGGGACTGTCCTGAATCATCAGGCTGCTGCCAAAAAACCATTGTCAGAGAGGCAAGCAAGAGACAGAGTACAAATAAAAATAACATGAACATGTATTTATTTGAAAAATTAAGAGCGAGTGTGCTGGCACACACAGACTCCGGAGGATGGCACAGAACCTGGTATCACCCATGGCTTCCAGAAGGGGACCTGAGGCCTGGGCATAGGTGGGAAGGAGCCCTTTTCACTGGTTTAGTTTTGTGCTTTCTGGTTTTTGAACTCTATAGAAATATTGCCTATACTTAAAAGTACATGAAAAGGGGCTTCCCTGGTGGCGCAGTGGTTAAGAATCCACGTGCCAATTCAGGGGACGTGGGTTTGAGCCCTGGTCCGGGAAGATCCCACATGCCGCGGAGCAACTAAGCCCGTGTGCCACAACTACTGAGCTTGTGCTCTAGACCCCGTGAGCCACAACTACTGAAGCCCGCGTGCCACAACTACTGAAGCCTGCACGCCTAGATCCTGTGCTCCGCAACAAGAGAAGTCACCACAATAGGAAGCCCTCGCACCGCGACGAAGAGTAGCCCCCGCTCACCGCAACTAGAGAAAGCCTGTGCACAGCAACGAAAACCCAACCCAGCCAAAAAATAAATAAATAAATAAATAAATAAATAAATAAATAAATATATATATATATATATAGTACACGAAAGATCTAAACATTCATAGACTCACAGATTCAGCAACAGAAAGGAACTTGGAAGTGATCAGATTTTCCCCCTGTTATAGCAGCACTGACTTGCACGTCTCCAGCAATGGGAAGCTTACTCCTTAACGGGTCAGCTCCCAGTCTGGAAAAACCCTCTGTCTATGGACAGAAACATATCTCCCTGGTTTAAACTCCCTCTCCTGGGATGACCTTTTGGGTATCAGTAGGTTGTTTAGTACTGGCTGAGCACCCCCTGGAGCCATGGGTCCTGGTTTTAGCCTCCAACAAACTCAGAGTCCAGTTTCTGGAATCCCAGCAACAGGTGGGATTCTGAGGCCATTGTGTACGAGCCCCCAGCCAATACAGGACTCGCCCACCACACACAGGGCAGGCAGCTGTTTGCAACAACAGGGAGAAGGCCCTGCTGCCCAGCTCCCCCATCCACTCACAGTACCCATAAATTCCTCTTGCTGCATCCTCTTGCCCCATTTCCTCCTGTCCAGTGTCTACAGAAATGCCCTTGCATTGTCATGTTCTGATCCGGCGCCTCTGATCGGTCTTCAGTATCAACATCCCGGAACCTCACTTTCGTCATCTGTAAAATGGGTTAATAATAATGCTTGCCCTAGAAGGTTGCTGTGAGTATCAAGGAAGATGATGGTTGACGCGCACTGTGGGGTGAGAGGAGCCAGAGATGGTGATGGAGGAGATGGGTCTGCCCCACCCAGGCCGCTGCCAGTGAGTGGACAGGATGGAGCCATGGGATTTACATTATTCCAAATCCACACTATGAATATACACATATATACATATATATATATATATATATATGAATATATATACATATACACATATTTGAATGTACCTACTGATGAGGGGGAGAGGGGTGGAGAGAGGTTTCCATCTGGGGTCTCAGCTCTATCCATGGCTGGGTCTTGGACCCACCTGGGCAAGTCTGGTCGTGTCCAGCCAAGTGATGGGTGGGCCTGACCGAATGGATGAGGAGCCTTCTAGGGGCAGGAGGGCCACACATGAGGGGCTAGGAGCACACTGGGGAAGGCAGCCACTCCAGAGAGGCCCTATAAGAGGCTGCAGCCCATGACCCTGGAGGGGGAGCGGGGGTGACCCAAGCCCAGCACACCTGCACCTATCAAGCCCTCTGTTGCTTCAGCTGAAGCCTCAGGGGAGCATCAGCTGCCAGGCATTGTGGGGACACCTAAGGGAGAATCCATGCTGTCAGGCAGACCCCCCAAAGTAACTAAGCAGAACTATTTGCAACACATCCCAAGCCGGGGGACCCCAGAGCCATGTCACAACCAATGGAGTGTGGGCCCCTATGGCTTGAGACCTGCAGGATTGGGAGGGATGAGTCAGATCTGGGTCCAGCCAGGGGCTCCCTGAGGCCAGCATTAGGGTGCAGACTGTTCTGGGGGTGCCATACAGACGGATGGGTTCTGGGCAGAGGAGGGGCAGATTTAGAAGAGACACCTGGCAACAGTTCTAAGACAGATTTAACTTATCCCACTTACCAAGTCCAGGGTCATCAGGTGAGGGAGGCTGTCTTTACGGACTCTTTCCAGGGGCCACTGTCCTTCCAGGAAGCAGAGGGAAGGCAGAGGAGATCAGGTAGCCTCAGCCTTCCTGTCTATAAAATGACAACCCGGTTTCCAGCTGACATCCGCATGCTAGGATTTTCCCCAGACCTTTGATTTTGAAACAAGTGCTCTGATGTCTTTTGGTTGCCGTTCCTTCCTTCCTTGCACTTCCAGGACACGATTGAACAGCCCACAGTGGGCCAGAGGAGTTAAGGTCTGTCCTAGAGCAAGGCTGCAGCTCCCACTGCTGGGAGCCTGGCAGGACAGGAGCAAAGCTGGCATTTATTCCTCATGGAACCTCGGGATGAGCAAAGGAGGCTTCCCAGAAGGCAGAAGCTCTCACATTCTGCTCCGGAAAAATCTCCCAGCGCCAGACCCCTAGGGGAAATGTGCTCAGCATGTGGGAACATCTTCTCCAGGGCTTCTGAGCAGGAGCGAGGGTTAGCCTCTATCTAGGGCTGGGAGAGGAGGTGCCCGTGCTCTAGAGATGCTGGGGGGCGGGGTGTTAACATGTGTGCTGGGGAAAATAAGAAGCCTTACTTCTGGGTCCTGGTTTTAGCCTCCCTGGCAGTCCAGTGGTTAAGACTGGCATTCCCAATACAGGGGGCATGGGTTCAATCCCTGCCCGGGGAACTAAGATCCCACATGCCACAGAGTGTGGCCAAAAAAAAAGCCTTACTTTTTTTTTTTTTTTTCTTTTTTTGTGTGGGCTGAGTTGCACGGCATGTGGGATCTTAGTTCCCCACCCAGGGATAGAAACTACACCCCTTGCAGCGGAAGCGCAGAGTCTTAACCTCTGGACCACTGGGGAAGTCCCTATGAAGTCTTATTTGAGCAAATAAATAAACCAGGCTTTGGCTACCGGACTTCTCAGAGCCTTTAGCATGCAGAGGTGCATCCTGAATCTCTAGGAGAGGCTTGGAATGTGGTGTTTCCCAAACTCACCTGACCATGGCACCCCACACAGCCCAGCCTCTGATAAGAGCGCCCAGGACCCATACTCTACAGAACAGAGCATGGGAAATGTCAGAAGAGAACATTTAAAATCTGAATCCCCCAGAACAGCTGGGCCATCTTCCTGTGGTGCAAATGAGAAAACTGAGGCTCAGGGAGGGATTTCTCCAAGGTCAACTTAGAAACAGAATGCAGATTTGAGCCCAGGACTGTATGGTGTCCAGGCGACTTTCCTCTCGGCCTCCCACCCCTCAGCCTTCAGGTTGGTCCTTGAGCCCCTCCGATTAAAGAAAGGGTTATTTATTCCTTGACACAGGGAGCCCGCTATCCAAGGGCTGAGCCCGATCCTTTCGGCACGGCCACCCTCTCCACGCCCGCTTTCTGGCACCGGCTCCTGGGGCCACCTCTGCATCGGGGCTCTGAGTTCAGCCTGGAGTTAATATCCCACCCTAGACACCGGCCTCTCTGCACCCAGGCCACAGGCTGGAGGTGATGCCCGAGAGGGCCAGGGCCCTGAGAATCAGCCTAGAGCAACCTTTCCTAGGAGAGGGCTGGAGTGTGGCTGGGGCTAGTTCATTAAACTGGAGGCTTCACCAAATCCACAGGGGTGATAAGCAAGCAGTTGCTGCCTCTCCGCCTGATTTATCAGCAGGATAACAAGACACGGCTGGAGCGATGAGGCCACATAGCTGGTAGCCAGTCAGAGGGAGGAAACAGGCTGAGGTGACAGAGTCTGCTGCCTTCACCCTCAGGGCCTCTGGGAAGCATCCTGACACTGAGCCCTGGGTTCAAATCCCAGCCCCGCCATTTCCTGACCCCATCGTGATTCCTTGTTATCAGCGCCCCGTGCCTCAGTGTCTCCAACTGCATGTGACAGGGACCTCAGTGGCAACATGGGCTGGTGCAGGCAAGAGGGGAGGGAGGTCTTCGAGGGCTGCAAGACATCAACAAGCTTGCCCCTGAGTTCATGCCGCACCCCCAGAGACTCAGAGCAGCTGGGGAGACCCGGGGATCCTGCAGGCACAGGGGTGGGGTGGAGAAGGCATGCGGGTCCGTGTGGCCCCCGCTGGCACCTGAGACCTGGCAGCACGCAGCTCATGTGTGCAGCCGTGCTGTGTGAGTCCTGCACGAGGTGGCACGGACAAAGCCCCAACACCCACCCCTGCAGGTCTTCAATAAATGCTATTTCTGTCTTCTGGTTTTTTCTGCTTCCAAGTTTAAAATTAAAAATAGATGTTTTGAAAAGAGACCAGCAGACTGGCAGGCGAGCAGGTCTTCGGGGACGGCCTGAGCTGCCTTCTGGTGACTAGCGAGATAGGCAGAAGGGAGCCCTGACAGTCCGATGTGGTCCTAGGTGGCAGCTCGATGAGGGAGCACCCTGATCCTTGTGGACATATCTCCAACACCGGGGTGAGGGGAAAGAAGCAAGTCACAGGAGGAAAAGTACACAGCATGAGCTCAGTTGTAGCAAGTTTAAGAAGATGTTAGACGATGTTCTATATTCTTCGTGGTGCCTGTACGCACCCACCTTCAGGAGAACCTTCCCTCAGGAGCAGAGGAAAAGGCCATGAAGCTGATGTGAGGTGCAGGGGGCGGGAGCCGACTAGGTCTGTACTGAGTACATACTACATGCCAGGTACTCTTCTAACAGGCTCACCTACCAGCCCATTTAAAAGATGAGTAGACTGAGGCACAGAGCGGTCAAGCAGCCTGTCCAAAGTCACACAGTTAGTAAGTGGCAGAGGCCACGCTCTGGATTACTAACCCACATTGCCTCTCACACTGTGGCTCAGTGCTCCTCGTGTTTTGAGAAAAGACTTAAGACGTCTACAGCAGTTGTGGTCAAATATTAACATGGGTAAAGTATTGTGGTGTGTCCTTGGGTGTTCTTTCTTCTGTGCTGTATAATTTCCTGTAGGTGTGAAATGTTTACAAAAGCCTCTTCCGGCCCTAGGCCCTTTGCCCGGCCGTGATCCACATCACACAGGTAGTCCAGCTGCCCGGGTGGCTGAGCAATGACCAGCTCACCTCTCCCTCCCCCCACAGTGCTCATGAGATGACGCCTAGCATATTCTCCTGCTGCGGCTGGGTGGCCTGGGCTCTGGGGAGAAAGGATTAGCCAATACCTGGGCTGCCCCATCCAGACAGGGAGGGCAAGTGGCCCCGCTGAGCAGACAGGTTGGCCCATGGCCTTTCCCATCACTCTGGGGAAGAAACTAATGGCTGTGTAATTAGCGGGCGTCTGGTCGGCCGGAGTTGCATGGCTGGCTGCCCACACTGACCCAGTCTGGCCAGAATAGGCTTTGGGTGTTCCTCTGGCCTGTGCGTCCTGGTTCTGGCAGCTGACAGTGCCCTCTGGGCTCCCGGAAATGTGGGCAATGCGCCTGGACCCTCAGGCAATCCTCAGGACCAATGGGCTGGGACCCACAGTGGCCAGCGTGGCCGGGTCTCACCTCCACCCTACCCCCACTCAAGAGGTAGGGAAATGGGGCTGAGTTTGAGGCAGGGTCCTGCCTAGGGTCACAAGGGGAGTCGACAGCAGGATTGGGTGTCCTCTTGTGCCAGGAGGGGCCTGGATGGGCAAGAAGGCAGCCTTTGGGCCCTGAAACATCTGCTGACAGCACACACGAAGCCAGTGTTTGGGGAAGAAAATCCGGAGGTTTCCTTAGCCACAGGCCTGGCTTCCGCCACTGTTTCCATCACATGGGGCTTGAGGGAACATCGGCTCAAAGAACCAGCTTTGTTCCTGCTGCTTAGGTAGTGTCCCCCTCCCCCCCAGACAAATGTCCCTGGCTCCAGATGGCATTTGGTGAAATCATCCGGGCCATCTAGCCCCTGGCCACCGGCTCTGGCAGGAGCCCAGGCCTCAGGGGCTATGACATTCACTGGTGCTTCTTAGCTTGTCCCCGGCTTAGGTAAGACAGGCAGGTTAGATGGGGCTGGAGCTGGGGGACTGCCTTGGTGGGGTGTCGGACAGGCTCTGAGAAAGCCTTTAATCCTGGAGAATAGGCCTTTGTTATGGAGATCACTGTGGGAGTATTTCACTGAGGGCCACTTTCCCCTCCCCCTGCAAGAGCTGTGAGGGGGGCTTGAGGGCTTCCTAGAGGTAAAATCCCCAAACCATGGCCCCTCCTTTAGACTGTGAAATCCCACCCCCACCCCGGGAGTTCCTCAGCCTCACGTTCTGCACTGAGCGCCCAGCAATTCGTCAACATGAACTTTGAAGCCTGCCGACAGGCTCTGGTTCCAGAAACTTCTGCTCCAGGTGACCAGATCACCGCTGGGACTCTGGACTTATTTGTCCCTCCAGATTTGGGGGTGGCGGTTGACCCTCGGACCTCAGTTCTCGAATGGGTCTGGGAAAAGTCACCAGTTTTCAGTTTGTTCAGCCTCTTTCTTATTGGCAAGAGAGGAGTAACAACTTCCAAGCTCCTACACGCCGGAGAGGAACCAGAGACTCTCAGGCACCAGCTTGCTGTGTGACGCAGCCTGTGTTTCCTCATCTGTCTAGTGGGTCTCAACACAAAGACTCTGTGCCCAAATGCTGCCAAGACCTGTCACAACAGGCATGTTAGGGACCCTGGCAAATGTGAGTCTGTGGTGGAGGCACCAGTCAGAGTCCGGGCCCTCCAGCCTCCCTCCCCGTGACCTCAGGCAGCAGGCCTTCTCTGAGGTGAGACAGCCCAGCACATCAGAAAACAGCCAGGTGGGCACAGGGCCCTCGAGCCTAGGGCCCCATAGCTGCTTAATAAACATTTATTAAATGAACTAATGAACAAATCTCTAGGTTTTCCACCCGGATGGGGTTGGGGGCTCAGCATGACACCATGCCCTGGTCTCAGACTGTGCCTCGGTAACTGGCCATGCCAGGTGTGTATGTTGGTGGGGAGGGTGCCTGCCTGGCCATCTCCTGTGGGAATGGCATTGGGCATTGATGAGGCTGTCCCCAAAGTTCACGGCTATAGCCCAGGCTCCATGTCCCCCACTTCTCTCCCATCCCCATACACCCTTTCCAGGGCCCTGTGTTGATGTTATTATTATGGTCTGAATGTTTGTGTCCCTCCAAAATTCATATGTTGAAATTCTAACCCCCAAGACAATGGTATTAGGAAGTGGGGCCTTTGGGAGGTAATTAGGTTACGAGGGTGGAGCCCCCATGAGTGGGATTAGTGCCCTTGTAAAAAGACACGAGCTTGCTTCCTATCACTCTTTCTGCCATATGAGGATACAATAAGAAAGCCATCTGCAACACAGAAGGGAACCATCACCAGAACCCAACTGTGCTGGCACCCTGATCTTAAACTTCCAGCCCCTAGAATGGTGAGAAATAAATTTCTGTTGCTTGCAAGCCACCCAGTCTGTGGTATTTTGTTATAGCAGCCTGAGAAGACTGAGACAGGTATCATCACCCTGTCTGACTCCAGGCTGGGAGGAAGGGGCCATTGCAGAAGCCCTTTTCAGCTCCTGTCTTGGCTCTGCCCTTGCCCAGATCGTGTGCAGGAGGGCCCCTGAGGGCTGCATTTCCCAGGCTTCAGCTCCAGCCTCCGCCTGCTAGGTAGGCTAGTGAAAGGAGCTGGAAGGCCAGAGCAAGGGAGAAGCCAGGGAATTTCTCTCCCTCTGTCTCAGGCAGAATCTCTGAAGGGCTTGCCTCCTCCGGCACCGCCAGACAGACCCAGTGGGTGTCCGGCTTTGACCAGGTGACCCTCGCCCCTTGGCTTTAGTAACATTTCCTGCTGTTCCGCCAGTCAGGGACTTGTGGAATCTTCCTGCTGTTGCTAGTCTCAAGGTTGCCTCACTGTTCCCTGTAGAGCTTCTTGGTCATCAGTTCTCTGCATTAAATTCCCCTTGTTTTAAATACTTAGAGACTGGGGCTTCCCTGGTGGCGCAGTGGTTGAGAGTCCGCCTGCCGATGCAGGGGACGCGGGTTCGTGCCCCGGTCTGGGAAGATCCCACATGCCGCGGAGCGGCTGGGCCCGTGAGCCATGGCCGCTGAGCCTGCGCGTCCGGAGCCTGTGCTCCGCAACGGGAGAGGCCACAACACTGAGAGGCCCGCGTACCGCAAAAAAATAAATAAAATTAAATACTTAGAGATGTTTGATCTTCTGTGTACTCTCTGGCTCATACACGGCACCTGTTTGGGCCTAAGCCACAGACCTCAGGGAGCTCACAGGCCTGCAGAATTGAATCCACCCCCAGTCCTGCCATGAGGGGTGGCACAAAGACACAGATCCCCTTCCCCAGGGCAGCCCAAAGAGACCCGCCTAGGCTGGGTTTGTGAGTTGGGGCCATGAAGGCTAAGTAGGAGTTTGCCAGACAGAGA
>NW_006783036.1:4834123-4834428 GCF_000442215.2 Lipotes vexillifer | reverse complement strand
GAGGAGCAGGTGCCGAGGGCCACTTGGGAAAGTGCCCAGGGGTGGGGGGCGGTTTGGTGCCATGAGATTCTGGGGGGCGGGGGCGTGTGTGTGTGCGTGTCGCGCGCACGTGCGCGTGCATATAGGGGGTCCTGTCTGAGCAGCAGGAGCTGAGGCTGAGTCCCGGCCTGCTCTGTGTGTTGTACACCAGGGTTGCTCAAAGAGTGATCCCAGAATTTCTTGAATTAGAGTTTTGTAGGGGGCCGTAACAATCTCTGGGCCTTGGAAGGTCCATTTTTAGGGGGCTGGCTTGCTCAGAGTGCAAA
>NW_006783036.1:4826072-4834089 GCF_000442215.2 Lipotes vexillifer | reverse complement strand
TCAGCAGGGGAAGGACCCCATGGTATTTGCTTTTCAGAACAACCTCTCTGGTTCTGCGGAGTGGTGGTGATGGGGAGGGAGGAGAGGCCTGGGGCTGCTGGGGAAGCTGGTTCCATAACCCAGGTGCATGATACAGGGCAGAAGCTGGGGCAGGAGCTGGAGGATGGACTGGATGCCCACCCAGGAGGTATACAGGAGTGGGCGCTGGGGGCGGGGGGGCGGGCCTGCAGTCCCAGGCTGTCAGGGAATCTGCTGACCCAGGAGGGCAGAAAGGGAAGAAGCCTGGGGTGGGGGCCAAGGTTGGATTCTAGAGTCTGCCTCATCCTCCCTCCCCACCCTGGGCCTAGGTTTCACTTCTTGTGAGTCCCAGGGCAACACCACCAGCCCTTTACACGGCTGCACTCCCATTTTTAAGTGATTCTGTGAGCACTCCCAACCACTGGCTCCATCGTGTTCCTCCCCTGGCCCAGTCAGAGGTAGGACCCGGAATCCAGGGGTCCAAGCCTCTGGCCGGGGGCTCCTGCACGTCCTGCGCTAAAAAGCGCCGGGGGTGGGGGCCAGCTGCGTCCCAGACGGCAACGGGAAACCCAGTCCGCACCGAGGCCCCAGGAGGCCGTGTCACTGCCATTGTAACTGGAAAGACTCCAGGTCCAGGAGGAAGGGGCTGCCCAACGGCGGGAACAGAGGTTGCGCCGAGTTCCGAGTTTTGCACCGCGCCCCTCTTCCTCCAGTCCCGCCGGGACGTTCCCGCCCAGAGGTGACCTCCTAGCAGGGGAGGTCCCCAAACCCCAGGCCCTGCGGGGCGGGCGTACCGGGAGGGTGCTGGCGGGGCGAGGGGCGGGCGCTCAGGGCGCGGCCGGCGGCTACTCGTGGGCCGCACTGGGCCGGGGGTGCCCTCCCTCCGCCTCTTCCTCCGCGGGCCGGGCCGGGCCGGGCCGGGGCGGAGCGGGGCGGCGGCATGGCGGGCCGGCGGGCCGGGGCCGGGACCGGGGTCTGGACGCTGCTGGCGCTGCTGGCGCTGCGGGCGCTCGGCGCCGCGGCGCACCCGCAGTGCCTGGACTTCAGGCCGCCCTTCCGGCCCCCGCAGCCGCTGCGCTTCTGCGCGCAGTACTCGGCCTTCGGCTGCTGCGCTCCCGAGCACGACGCGGCGCTGGCCCGGCGCTTCGGGGCCCTGGAGGCGCGCGTGGACGCCGCGATTTGGGCCGAGTGCGCCGGCTACGCGCTTGACCTGCTGTGCCAGGTGAGCGGGCGCGCGGGGCGCGCGCCAGGGGCCTAGTTCCTAGATGGGAGGTCAGCTCTGGCAACCCCACTGGGCCAAGCCCCCCACCCCCCCCCGCCACCCCCGGCAGGAGTAACTGGGCACGGGGCAGAGACTCGGGCAACCTGGGATGGGCTTTGCCATCATTAGCTTTGTGACTTGGGCTTTCTCTGGGCCTCGGTTTCCCCTCTTGATGAGGTCATCACTCCCTCAGAGTTTGGGGGGCTCTTCTGCCCTGGAACCGCCTAAAGACCCCCAGTGCCGCGGCCCTGGAGAGCCCTGCCCTTGTCGGAGTACCAGGGTGGGAAGCCTCTGTCCCGCTCGGGGCTCCCCTGCGCTGCCCCCGCGGGGAGATGGGAGCCGCAGACCCCTGCAGAGGGCATGGTCAAAGCGCTGGACTTGGGTTTGTCGAGGGGTTTGGGGGCACACTGCTCCCAGTGAGGGCCCTTCCCCCAACCTGAAGGAGCTGTCTGACAGCCCCTCAGTACTCCGGGATCCTGACGTGCACTGGTGCTCGATCCTGGGTGACCCCCGGTGCTGAGATGTTCCAGGTGATTCCAGACCATACCTTGGTTTGTGCTGTGCCCTTTCCCTGGGATGGCACTCCCACCCGGCGTAGGCATAGGCGCTCTCATCCTCCAAGACCACCCCAGTGAGATCCCTTTGGTGAAACCCCTCTGCCCCCTGTGGGGGCTGAGGCCCCGCTTCTGCTCACACCAGATTGTGCCTTAGCTGTTCGTTTTCCTGATTCCGGAGTGCCTGAGCAGGAGCCCTGGCCGGCGATGGGTGGAGGCTGAGAAGTCCTAAGGCTGGCCCTGGCCCCGCAGCTGGGCAGTGGGAGGACCCATGGGTGGAGGGGTCCTGCCCACACAGCACAGAGTCGTAGCCTTCAGCCGGCAGGGGCAGGCACTGATGGGAGGAGCGAAAGGGCTGGCTTAGATCCAGACATACTAGGGTTCGATCCTGGCTCTGCCACTTCCTGGCTTTGTGACCCTGGGCAGGTCATCACTGCCCTTCAGTTGCATCATGTTTACAACAGGGGCGATCCTAGCTTCCCCCCTAGGGTTGCCATGAAGACTAAATGACACATACTCAGGGCTCAGTGGACGATTCTGCCTGGGTTTCTCTAGTGTCTCCTTGGTCCCCACTGGCTGCCCACCCCTGAGCACGGACTGAGTGGGGCCTACAGGCTGATTCAGGGAACGCCCAGAGTGGCAGGGACTTTCTTGGTGGTCACACAACTCAGTGGTGGCCATGGTGGCACTCGGACCACAATTGTTGCCATGTGAATGGGCCATCTGGGTAAGAAATAAGGGGGGGGCTGGGAGCAGACAAGGAGACAGACCCTCGGGAGCTCCAGAATGCAAGGGGGTGGGCAGCTGTCCTTTGGCGGAGTCTGCTGAGCACCCACACTGTGCATCTCAGGGGAGCCAGAATGGTCTGGTCAAGTGTCCACCTAGCTCACCTGCCTGGGGACTCCTGGGGCAGATCTTCTGGCCTTCCCACCCTGGTCACATAGCAGAGTACATGCATCCACCCCACTTTTTTTAATTGAGCATTTACTATGTGCCAGGCTCAGCAGGGCCCAAAGGTGTGCAGGTCTGAGGAGGGAGAAGGGAAGGGTCAGGCCTGCTACCCCTACCCTGGCAGGAGGCTCCCCTCTCTCCTTGGGAACCTTCCCAGTACGGCCTGGCCTTGAGCAAGCAGAGGTAGAATGGCCACTAGCATCTCACCCCAGGCATCTCTGGGAGTGACCTCATGTCTGGAGCAAGCTTGGAGAGTACACCCGAGGCTGGATCACAGTTTCCCTGCCAGGGCCTCGTGGGAGGGAGGGAAGGAGAATGCTAGATGGGGGATGGTATTCTCTGCAAGCCAAGGCTGCGTCTGGATTCAGCACCTCCTGATTTCCACGAGGGGAGGTGGCCAAGGTACCTTATTTACAAGTTTCAGTCAATGACGGCATTCAGGGATCCACATCTGCTCGGGCTCCAGATGGGGAGAGAGACCATGAAACCATGCCTACGCCCAAAGTCCCCCCCACGAACCTGCCCCTATCTGGCACCCACAACTCCTCCAGATGCCCAGGATGGCTCCTTAGCCAGAGGCCAGTAGTCCCTCCTGGCCCCTTCAGACCCTTTCTTGGGGCTTTGCCCTCGTCCATCTGATGCCTGTGTCATCGGGAGGAGAAGGGACAACTTGTGACACGTGGCAGCTCAGGCCCCAGGTTTATGGGAGCCAGTCCACATAACGAACTTCCCATGTAACTGAGATGGCCTCTTTAAGTACCTAAAATCATCAAAGCATGGTTTCTGATAGAAGTCTGTGCAAAACATGCTCTGCGGGCTCAGGTACTGGGCAGACATTTCCTCGGAGCCTGTTAGGAGTTGGCCCTATGCTGGGTGCTGGGCCCAGAGGCAGTTGGCCAGTAGCAAGCTCAGTCTCAAAAGTCCCCTTGTTCAATTCAGGAGACAGACACACAGACACTTACCAGAATGGCCAGAAGGCTTCCCAAGGGTGACTGTGGAGCCATAGTGAAAAAGGCCATACTTACCCTGAAAAAGTCAGGGAAGGCTTCCTGGAGGAGGGGACACTGAGTGGCCTCTTGATAGTCCGTATTGTCTGAGCATTATTTCAACAAACACATGCATCATTTCAGTTTATTCCTCCCAATGATTCTATGAGGTTGGAATTTTTTCCCCTTTTATAGATGAAGAGATAGGCACAGAGAGGTTAAGGAAATTGCCCAAGGTCACTCAGGGAATGGTAGACTCAGTCTCCAGTGTGCTCTGACTCCAAAACCCCTCTCTTAATCACTTTACCTGCCTTCTTGAAGCCCCGCCATGTGCTGGGCCCTGGGGTCCCTGCCCTGGATGGTCTCACAGCCTATGGGGTGGATACACAAAGAGATAATTAAGTCCTAGTCAAGCAGACCAGCTGAGCAGTGGGGAGGTGACAGCAGAAGTGGAGAGCTCACACTGCAAGCTACAGAATTACAGTTTGGTGAATGTTGTGTCTGAGATACGGACAGAGAGCTGTAGGAGCATCCACAAGGGCTAGGGGATCAGGGCTCTGAGAGAATAGAGGTGTAAGGGAAGACTGTTGAGTTGCGCTCTGAGTCATGAATAGGAGTTTGCCAGATGCAGAAGTGGGAGCGGAGGGAACGTCCTATAAGAGAATATTGTGTACAAGGACTCAGTCTTCCTGGGGAATTCCCTGGCGGTCCAGTGATAGGACTCAGCATTTTCACTGCTGAGGGCCCGGGTTCAATCCCTGGTTGGGGAACTCAGATCCCGCAAGCTGCACGGCGCAGCCAAAAAAAAAAATAGACGTGGTCTTCCTAAAGAGTAGACGGTGGACATAAGAAGCCTTCGGGACTCAGGACCATGGGTCATGAGTATCAGTGACGGCACATTGGCAACCTCGGGGCAATAATGTGGGCAGGCTGTTTGCTCCTGTGCTGAAAGGCCCAGACAGCTAAGCAATGCGATACTGGGTTGGTTTTCCATGGGTTTTCTGCTGCCTCCCCCTCACTGACCACCGTGAGGCTAGTTGCCGACCGAACTCCTTGCGAGCTGCACCCTCTTGTCATTTCCTGCTCTGGACTACTCAGGCCTGGGCACCAGGTTTGTATTGTGTGTAAGTAAGAGTGCATGGGTCATGAGTAAGGGTTGGCCGGACCCAGTGGGTTTGACGCATGGATGCTGAAATTCCAGCCTGGCTCCCTGGAGGCCCTCCCTGCTCCATCTCTAGTTCTGGGTGGGGTTTTGATGAGTGGAGGGCACTCAGATTGGCTTTCAGAAGTCTGTTTTGCTCCCCACTGTGTCTCTGGAGCCGAGGACAGTGCCTGGCACAGAGTCGGTACCCAGTAAACACTTGTTGAACGAAACTCTGCTGAGTAATCTGAGAAAAGCCCTGGTCTAGGCATCGTGAGGCCTGGGTCTGAGCCTTGGCTTGGCCACTTTTTGGCACCTGGCCTTCTTTAAGCTTCAGGCTCTCATCTATACAGTAGAAATCACAATGACCCTACCTTGCAATGACTAAACGAGGCGTGTGAGCACACAGACCCCCTCTGGTCCACCCACGGCTGCTGGCTGGACTCACAAATGCTCCAGGGGAACCGTGGGAGAGGAGGCACTGCACAGAGGCCAGGGCCTGGCCGTCCGGAACATGTGGAAACACTCTCCCTGTCTGGGCCTGGGCAGTACTGACCAGACCCACAAGCACGTCACCAAGTGGCCCTCAGCCCCACAGTAGCAGTAGTTGGGCCAGGAGGACAGGCCGTGGTGTGACCAAAAGCCACAGTCATGTAAAGGGAGGGTACGGCCCCTGGCCAGGAGCCTGAGAACACAGTCAGGAGGGCGGCCTGCCACCCTCTGCCCCTGAGGGCCTCCTGTTGGAACCCAGCCTGGCCCTGCCTGTGAGGGCGGAGCGTGTGCCTGTCTGCGCCTCCCCTGCTGTGGGAAGAGCATCCCCTGATGCCTCGGGGGCCCAGGGTTGAGTCAGACCGGGCCTTGGCCTGGTGAGCTCACGAAGGGGGTGGGCGGGGGGTATCAGACACGTAAACAGTTACATGTGCTCAGGTCAGAGGCTCTAGCCGAGGGAGTCCCTTAGAGAGCCTGGGGTGCTGAGGCCTCTGCTCTGGGGGGCTCTCAGCTCTCAGGTGGTGGGCGCTGGAGCCTGAAGCTGGGAGAGGCCTGGTCACATTTGTTGCCACTGCCTGGGTTCCCAGAAAGCAGAACCTGGGGCAAAGCTCATGGCTATTTCCCTTATTAGGGTGAGAGGACGCTGTAAGCAGACGTGGCAAGGGGCAGAGGGAGAGCCCAGTCAACGATGCAGTTGCGAGTCGGCTGCTGCCAAACGTGACTGATGCTTGAATTGGCAAGACTGTGGTTCCAAGAAACCACACAAACTGTGAATCAGGACTGTCCTGGGGCAGGGGGCGGGGGGAGGAAGGCAGAGCAGGTTATCTGTCAGCTCCCTTCTCCCAGGGGTCAAAGGTCTGTCACATCAGGCATTAACTCCCCCACATTCCGGATGGGGCCCATGTGGGAGATGAGTGGGGTCCCAAGCGTCTCATCAATGGGGATGCCCTCAGTGGGAGGTGAGGGGTGAGCCACGGCTGTTGGGTTTTGCCCTGTGACGTTAGATCCCAGGACCAGTGAGGTCAAGAATGTCTGAAGAGGTGCCTGGGGTGGGGGGGGGGTGCTTCCTGATTCATTTGTGTCACAGAACAGCAGCTCTGGCAGCAGAGGACGGCCCCAGGGCCCTGCGTGGGAGGGGCTGAGACCAAGGTGACTAAGGGATGGAGGAAGGGGGCCCTGGTGGTCAGGGGGACATGTGGGCATGTGCGTAATCAACGCACTCACACGTGTACATGCACCAGCCTCCCCAGTGCTGGGAGGATGCGGTTGGCCTGAGACCAAACCCAGATCCTCCATGCTGACCGATGGCGCTGGGTGACACTGGAGGGCCCGCACCTGGGTCTCCCCATCTGTAGCACTCTCACCCTCATGGGCTCTTTTTTTTTTTTTGAATTAATTTATTAATTTATTATTTATTTTTGGCTGCACTGGGTCTTTGTTGCTGCGCGTGGCTTTCTCTAGTTATGCCGAGCGGGGGCTACTCTTCGTTGCGGCGCGTGGGCTTCTCATTGCAGTGGCTTCTCTTGTTGCAGAGCTCGGGCTCTAGGCGCGCAGACCTCAGTAGTTGTGGCTCGCGGGCTCTAGAGCGCAGGCTCAGTAGTTGTGGCGCACGGGCTTAGCTGCTCCACGGCATGTGGGATCTTCCCGGACCAGGGCTCGAACCCATGTGTCCTGCATTGGCAGGAGGATTCTTAACCACTGCGCCACCAGGGAAGCCCCCCTTCATGGGCCCTTGTGATGATTAAATGAATAATGGAGGGAGGAGCCCTTATTCCCTGTTAAGGGCTGGTCAGGATGGGTCAGTGCTCAGCACAATCCCTAGGTATTCACTGTGGGCCTCCTATGTGCTAGATATGGTCTCAGGCTCTGGGATACGGCAGTGCCCAAGACAGGCAAAATTCCTGCCCTCGTGGAATTTAGGTTCTGAGGAAGGCAGACAATAAACATGTAAACACACTGATTTTATAATAATATCAGGGAATGTTAAGATTTTGTTTTTTAAGCCGAGTCAGAGGCCAGGAGGGAAAGGGGGTGATGGCTGGGTGGTCAGGGAAGACTTCCTGGAGGTGCCCCTTGAGTAGGATCTAAAAAAAGTGAAGTGAGGGAATTCCCTGGTGGTCCAGTGGTTAAGAATCCATGCTTCCAATGCAAGAGATGCAGGTTCGATCCCTGGCCGGGGAACTAACACCCTGCGTGCCATATGGTGTGGCCAAAAGAGTTAATTAATTTAAAAAATTTAAAAAGTGGAGTGAATCATGGAGATATAGGGCAGAGGCAGCATATTAAAAGAGAAAGTGTATAAAGATGCCTCAGATCCTTTCTGGCACACAGTAGGTGCTTAAGATTAGCTCCTGATGCTAATGTTAGTAGTAGTAGTAATAGTGTGGTTATTCTAACAGAAGCATCAAGGTGAGAGAGAAGGAATGAAGGCGAGGAGATACAGGCCCTGTGTAGCTGCTGCTGTAGTTGAGACAGTTGGTGGTAATGGACAGATGGCGTCCACCCATTTTACAGATCAGCAGATTGAGGTTCTAGGAGATGGGGTGACCTGCCCGAGGTCACACGGCTGGTAAGACCACCCCAGAGCATCCCTGAGCCGTCCCTGTCTGTGCAGGAA
>NW_006783036.1:4818680-4826053 GCF_000442215.2 Lipotes vexillifer | reverse complement strand
GGAATGCTCGCCGTATGCGGCCCACCTCTACGATGCAGAGGATCCGTCCACGCCCCTGAGGACCGTGCCCGGGCTCTGCGAGGACTACTGCCTGGACCTGTGGCAGTCGTGCCGGGGCCTCTTCCGCCACCTGTCGCCTGACCGCGAGCTCTGGACGCTGGAGGGCAACCGCGCCAAGTTCTGCCGCTACCTGTCCCTGGACGACACGGACTACTGCTTCCCGCGCCTGCTGGTCAACGAGAACCTCAACTCCAACCTGGGCCGTGTGGTGGCCGACGCCATGGGCTGCCTGCAGCTATGTCTGGAGGAGGTGGCCAATGGGCTGCGCAACCCCGTGGCCATGGTCCACGCCCAGGACGGCTCCCACCGCTTCTTCGTGGCCGAGCAGCTGGGGCTGGTGTGGGTCTACCTGCCTGACCGCTCACGGCTGGAGAAGCCCTTCCTGAACATCAGCCGGGCCGTGCTCACCTCGCCCTGGGAGGGTGACGAGCGGGGCTTCCTGGGCCTCGCCTTCCACCCCAGCTTCCGGCACAATGGCAAGCTCTACGTCTACTACTCAGTGGGCGTGGGCTTCCACGAGTGGATACGCATCAGCGAGTTCAGGGTCTCAGAGGATGACGCGAACGCTGTGGACCACGACTCGGAGAGGTGGTTCCCCGGGAGCCCAGGCGGGAGGGGCGGGGCTGCGAGCATGGATGAGCCCTGGCCTGACCACACATGGCCAGTTGGAGTTGTGCCCCCCCAAGAGTTGTGAAATATTTTGAATGTCACGCTTGGTGAGGGGGCCGAACCCCCTGTTCTGGGGTCAGGGGAGGGGTAGTTGCCAAACAGACATCACCGGGTCATGTCCAACTCCTGGATCAGGTACTTTAGATGGTGCCTTTCATTTGGTTCTCATACAGCCCCATTTTACAGATGAAGATGTGGAGGCTCAGAGAGGTGACGGGACTGTTAGGTCACACAGCTAGGAAGTGTCAGCGCTGGAACCCTGGTCTGTCTGCCTCCCTCCCAGGCCCAACCCACTGCTCCTACCAGGGCACTATGGCCGCAAGGCCGCAGTCTCACGTGGCCCCGCCTCCGATTTCTCACCTGGACCTTCTGCCCCGGAAGCAGATTGCTCTCCTCCCCACCCTCCCCCCAACAGCTTTATCCGTTCCTTGCCTCCAGGCCTCTGCTGCTCTCAACACCCAGCCTGCTCTCTGGGTATTAGTTATGCCCCAACTGTTTTCAAAACAGGTTTGACCTAGCCTGGCAAGAAGGGCATACATGATCTGTCTCCAATGGGAAAATAAATCCTGTGCCAGGTAACTCAAATAGGCAGAATTTGATACTGGGAATTAGTTCCTCGGGTGCTGGAAATGATGAAAGAGCAAACCTGCAGAAGAAGGGAGGCAACTCTGGGTTTAACAACCGGAGGGAGCTGCCTCCGTCTCTTGGGCTGTGAGAAGTGGGGTTACTGGAGCCCCTGAGCTGGGGCCACTTGGTGGAAGCTAGAACCATGGTGGACCTGGGTGGGGGGAGCTGGAGCCAGCTGGAGCCAGGGACTGCCAAGACACTGCCTGAAACAGACAGAGAGAGAGAGGGAGAAATACCGCTGCCTCTCCACCTGCTACTCCCCACTCCCTGCCCTCCAGTCTCTGGCCAACGCCTTCCGCTGGCTGAACCTAGCTGGAGGCCACGTAGCGGAGGAGCATGGGAAATGTAGTTTTCAGGAGCTGGCCCCCTGAAGTAGAGGAGCATGTAAGGGGAGGACCAGGACTGATCTGAGGGCAAATAGACAAATAATAGCACATGATGCATTCAATAAAATTGTAAACTCTGGACATTGAACTTAGAAAAAAGAAGGAGTTAAATATGCTGGCTAATGTGAGGTCTAATGTAGATTTTGCCCGTGAGCGTCCCAGCAGCCAGGGCAAAAGGAGAAAACATAATTCTCATTACCTTATATGAGGCCGCACAGCCAGTTCTCCAAGAGAGGCCAAGTTTATCACATGGATCTCACAGAGGGGAGAGAGAGGGACAGAGTGGATGTGTCTTCAGTGGTGACTTTTAAATATTGATTCCTGATGAAGACTGAAGGTGGAACACAAAATAAACAGATGAATATATTGCAAAGTTAGGGCTCAGCAAAGGCTCTATGGGGACCTCACAAGTACAAGCCAAGAAATTGACTCTTGCAGGGGCAGAAGTAGTCACAGCTGGCTCAGGGCGGAGCCAGGAGTGACTGATCGTCCTTGCCTGAGTCACCTGTCAGTCTCTGTTCTCAGGGCTGAGACCCCAATGGGAGACGGATGACCGACAGTCTGAGCTGTCCTCTCCATGGAGGACCTGGAGTCTGGGGTTGTGTATGACCTACCAAGCCGTGTGTGTTGGCCTCACAATAGAAAGGCTTCTGGTCTTGGCTCTGAAGGTCCAAAGTCCTGGGTTCAAGTTGCTTGACATTTCTGTATCTCGGGTTTCTCATCTGTATTAATAAGGGCTTGGCAAGTCCGTCACCGATCCTGGAAAACCTAAACCAGCCTAAGCATTTTGATCAGAGGGAATTTAGTACAAGGAGTTGGCTACGAAGGGATTGGGAGGGATGGAGAAGGAAAAGGGGATGGTCAGGTTACCTAAAGATGAGTTCCTGTGCGGAGCTAGAGGAACAAAAGGCAAAAGCGTCTTGGTGCTGCTGAGTTTTGCCCCTCCTGGTACCCAGATGTCTGGGTGGAAACCCAGGAGTCCATACTTGCCAGCCGCTGTTGCCCTTCCTGCAACCACCGCTTCTGGAGGCAGCACCAGAAACCAGGGAAATGTGGCCCCTCCCTTCCCCTTGCCTTTCATCCTCCGCTGGCAAGCCCCTAACCGGAAGCCGGCTGGCTGGCAGTATGGTGGAAGGTTCCGCCCTGGCAGGAAAGGAGGTTGCTGAGGAATGAGTGTGACTGAGCACAACCCACACCATCCAGCCCACCTCCTTAGAAGCTACAGCACATAATCAATGAGAGAGTGTGTCAGAAGTGCTCGGCTTAAGTGGCTGGCGTGTGGGTAGCTATGATGACGAAGAAACCGGTTGTGCCAGTGATTGGGTCATCAGTTTCACTTGATCCTAACAGGGCAGGTGTTAGCTGTAGGGAGAGTGGAAAAAGCGCTAGACCAGAACTAGAAGTCCTGAGTTCTAGTCCCAGCTCTGCTATCTACAGGCTGTGTGACCTTGGGCAAGTTGCTCAACCTCTCCGAGCCTCTCGGTTCTCATTGGCACAATGGCGTGAATTATTCCTCCTGCCCAGACTGCCAGATCCTTATAAAAATCACCTGCTATAAAGGATATGAAAAGTCTTTCCAACTATGAAATGGCATCCCGGAGACAGGAGGTTTTATTGCTGTGATCTTGTTTTGTGTTTTGGCTGAGGTTTTTTTTTGGGGGGGGGCGGGGTGCTTATCTTCTTTTAGGATAATCCTGGAGATCGAAGAACCAGCCTCGAACCATAATGGGGGCCAGCTGCTCTTTGGGGACGATGGGTACCTCTACATCTTTACTGGAGATGGCGGGATGGCTGGAGACCCCTTTGGAAAGTTTGGAAATGCCCAAAACAAGTATGTTCTGATTTGGTTGGCTGGTGCGTTGTTTTACATACTCCTAGTTTACATACTGTCCTGGAGGTGGGGGTTACTTCCTCAGCCGCGAAGTGTAGGGTGGTAGAAAGGGCTTTGCACCCCAGCTCAGTCTGCAGCTAGCTAGCTGGGGACCCACTCACTTCCTCTCAGCAGTTAGAGAAGGAGAAGAATCCCCATGGGGGGAAGAAGCATCATCATCATCATCATCATCATCATCATCATCATCATCATCATCATCATCATCATCATCATCATCATCATCATCATCATCATCATCATCATCATCTAGTCATGAAGAATAAAGGTGATCACGTTGTCATGGGTACCTGAGAGGTGACATCACAGAGCCTCTGGGAAGATCAGATTTTCTCTGAAGTCTGCCCAACCCTGCTGGAGCCAGAGGAAGGAAAAGGGTGTTTTCCAGACCCAGTGGGGATTGTGGGCTGGTTGGGGAAGGGCTGTGTGGATGGACATGTGGGTTTTCTGCCCCAGGGGTCACCCAGGATGGCCCAGAAATTGAAGCATAGTGTTGCTTTCAGTTCCTCACTTCTGGACTTGAGTAGATGGCCTGCCACCATTCCCCTCCTGACACACACACACACACACACACACACACACACACACACACACACGAGTCTCGTGCATATAGATGAGGATATCCAGGAGTCTCAGGGCAGCCTCCTCCATTCTCTTAGTCAAAATCACGAAACCTTCCTCAGCCCAGAAAGTAAAAATAGCAAGTATGATGTCGATTACAGTAATTAAAGTGCTCCCAATTTGTGACTTGTGCTTTCATATGTGACAGTGTGAGAATCATTGCAGCTTTCTCATGTTTGGGATGTATTTAGAGATGAGGTTGAGAAAATAGAAATTAAGGATTTGTGGATAATTGGACAGGACTTAAAACATTACTTTGCTGTTATGAGTTTTGCCCACTTACATATCAAAGCTTGGTGCGTGGTGTATGGGCTCCGGGGAGTAATCTGTAGCTTGGTGCTGAGCAGACTGGAGCGTAGGAGAGGAACTCACTGGGGCAAAACCTAGTAGTCCACAATAGGGGATTAACTGTGGGGCATCTACTGGTGGTGAGCGTTTTATCATCATGAAAGAGAATACCTTTAATGATGAGGGAAAAGCTTGGGTGCTGATGCTATGTGAGAATGATGGGGTACACGGTTGCATCAAATGGGCGGACCGGCCAGTCCTGCCTTGAAAAGCAAGCCAAAGGGAGTGCACCAAAATGCTAACAGCTAGGGGAAAACCACACAGTAAGTAAGCGCATCAAAAAATCACAGATGAAGAGGGCGTACATCTTGAAGCATGTTGCAGGTTCCATCATGTGTCACTTTTGTTATGCCATGAATGAGACCCAAAAGCCGCTCACCCCCAGTGGCTGCACCCTGTCCTGTGCGGCTCTGGAGGGCACATCCTGAGGTCTCCTCGCTCCAGGGCTCCAGAAGCTGATGTTGCATGGTGCCGAGGAGTGGCCTCGCCTCCAGTCCAGAGCTGCCTGAGGGATCTGGCAAGTTGTCCCCCTCTCAGAACGTGGGTTGCCTCATCTTTGAGATCAGGGTGGTGTGTGTGGAGTGTGGGGTGAATTAAATCGCTTCTGAGGCCTGTTTGGCTCTCTGACATGCTGCGATGGCACTGGGGCTGTATGAGAGAGATGGCGAGTACCCGAGCCTCCCGTTTCCTGCTAAGATCCGAGGTGCTCTCTCTCCCCTCTCCCTGCCCTGACCTGTACTCGTGTATGAGGCACTTGACTTTGACTGCAGGTATTCATTCATTCGCTCAGCAAACACTTCATGAGCACCTGCTACATGCCAGTCACTGTGCTAGGTGCTGGAAGAAAGCTGTAAATAGGAGTAATTTTTCTGGTATGATTTTCACCCTGTAGCACACCCCTGTGAGTCGGCAGGAAAGAGAGGGACCACCTAATATCACAGTGGAGGACACCAAGGTCTGGGGAGGTTAGAAAGTGTGGTAAAGAGCTTGGATTTCTGCAGCCAGGCTGCCGAGGCTGGATCTCAGTCCTATCATTTCCTGGGGGTGTGGCAACTGGGAATGTTTTATGACCTTTCTGAGCTCAGCTGCCCCATCTGTAAAAAGGGGATCGCAATAGCACCCACCTACCTAAAAGATTCGTTGTGAGGATGAAACAAAGCAATAGATGGTATGTATGCCCAATACTTAGGGCAGGGCCTGGCACTTGGTAAGGTGCCTGATAAATGTCGAATGAATGAATGAGGTTACCCAGCTGGTAAGTGGCTGAGGAGGTCGTGAACCCGGGGTCTCTGGCCGCACAGCCGAGGCTTTCCTTGCACCTGGGTTGGCCGTGGGCCCCGGGTCCCGGCACCCCCATCCCCGCACCTGCCCCGCGGTGCCCGAGCCCATGGCGCGGGGAGACCCCGAGCCGGCACCTTCTCTCACCCGGCCCGCAGGTCGGCGCTGCTGGGCAAGGTGCTGCGCATCGACGTGAACCGCAACGAGCGCGGCCCGCTCTATCGCATCCCGTCCGACAACCCATTCGTGGGCGACCCCGCCGCGCGGCCAGAGGTCTACGCCCTCGGGGTGCGCAACATGTGGCGCTGCTCCTTCGACCGCGGCGACCCGGCGTCGGGCGCGGGCCGCGGGCGCCTCTTCTGTGGCGACGTGGGCCAGAACAAGTTCGAGGAGGTGGACCTGGTGGAGCGCGGCCGCAACTACGGCTGGCGCGCCCGCGAGGGCTTCGAGTGCTACGACCGCAAGCTGTGTGCCAACACCTCCCTCGGTGACCGCCCCCCGCCCCCCACCCCCGCGCCCTCGAGGACCTGTCTCCCCGGATCTGCCCCCCACTCCACGGCTGTGCGCCCGCGCCTCCCTCCGTGGCCAACCGCGCCCCCGACCGGGACTTCCTTGCCCGCGCAAACCCATGCCCTCCCCCCGCTTTACAAACTTGAAACACCACCCTTGCTGGTTGACTGTCTGGGGCCTCGTCTCGGACCCTCTCGGGAACCTCTCCCCATCCCCTCCCCGCCGCCCACCCCCCCGCCCCGCAAGACTCAGGACCACCCAAGAAGCCTTGTTGGGAACCGGCTGCAGACTCACCCAGCTTCTCCCGCCTCTGCAGATGATGTGCTGCCGATTTTCGCCTACCCGCACAAACTGGGCAAGTCGGTCACTGGGGGCTACGTGTACCGGGGCTGCGAGTACCCGAACCTGAACGGCCTCTACATTTTCGGAGACTTCATGAGCGGGTAAGTGGCCTGACAACAGTTCTGAGGGGGCAGGGACTGCAGAGGTGAAAGGTGGGGGAATGTACAACACCCTTGACAGCCCCGGGGCCATCTGGCTCCTGCGAGCCAGGACCTGCCGTTGCGCCAGCAGGCCAGAGAGGTCACCCTGCTGCAGAGAGGGGAGCTGGGGCTCCAGCTGGGGTCTGCCTGGGGGACCCGTGGAGCCTGGCTGGCAGATTCCCATGCTTTATGGCAGTGTTGCCTCCACCCACTGAGCCCCTAGAGGCTGTGTGTGTGTGTCTGGGAGCGGGGTTGGTTTGAGTCACACCCCAAACAGGTTTCAGAGGGGGTAGAACATACCTCGCAAGCCTGCTGTGGGTCAGACTCTCTCCCCAGGGGAGCTTATGGAGACTCATGACCATCTCATTCTCCTGTTGTATGGAGGGGGAAAACTGAGGACCAGAGAGGCCCAGGGAAGCTATACACCTGGCATGATGTTTAAAAGTACAGCTGAGGGCTCCCCTGGTGGCACAGTGGTTGAGAGTCCGCCTGCCGATGCAGGGG
>NW_006783036.1:4801641-4816949 GCF_000442215.2 Lipotes vexillifer | reverse complement strand
TAGGGTTGGGGTTAGGGTTAGGGTTAGGGTTAGGGTTAGGGTTAGGGTTAGGGTTAAAAAAAGTACAGCTGCGATGGCCTATGTTCGAAGCCTGGCATGCTTATTAGCCATGTGACCTTGAGCCGGTTTACTTCCAGTCTGTGCTTCAGTTCCCTCACCTGCTTACTAGGGTTGTTTGCGACCTGTTCATACATATACAGCACTTAGCATCTAGAATGTGCTCGATTTCTGTGTTTTGTTTGTTTGTTTGTTTGCTTGTTTAATAAGGTGGAAGGATCTGTGGGTTACCTAAGGACCCTTCCAGCCTCATGTGAAATGAATTTTTTGTTTGTTTGTTTGTTTGTTTGCCACACCGTACAGCTTGTAGGATCTTAGTTCCCTGACCAGGGATTGAACCCGGGTTCCCTGTAGTGGAAGCGTGGAATTCTAACCACTGGACCACCAGTTCTTAATTATTCCCACCCTAGCCTCTCCATGTAAGGGCAGCTGAACTGGGTCCCTCGGGAGAGGAAATAAGGAAGCCCGAGGCTGGCAGAATTCTTACCTCCTCCAGGCTGCTGACCTAGGGTGGCTTTGTGGCCAGTGCATCTACAGCTGGAGCTGACAGAGAACCCTGACCTGGGCCTCTGGTTGCTGGGTCCTTCTCCCAGCTTAGGGTCTCCCTCTGGGACTCAGTTATCTCATCTGGAAAATGGGTCTAGATGAACCCCCTTTTTTTTTTACTCCGATTCTCCTTTTTCCCTTCTGCCGTCCCCCAGGAGTGCCCAAGCCACCTGAACACAGAAATTCAATGAATTTTGCCAACACTTCCCAAACCCCTCTGCTGGGTCAGGCTTCGTGCCAGGGCCAAAGCAACAGAGTTGACGAGTACCTCGTACCCAAGTCAGGGAGACAGACCCACACTCGGTCCACTCGAGTCCAGCCTCAGAGAGCCTGTGAGCAGTGCTGGGGAAGCCCAGCACAGGGGCAGTCAGGAGGGCTTCCCAGAGGAGGGGATGACCGAGCAGGGCCTGAAAGTATCAATAGGTGATTGACAGGCATAGAAGGGAGTAAAGGGGGCAAGATCAACATTTTCTGAAGGTGCCAAATTCTCCATTTCACGCTCCAAAGTGGAGGCAGCTCCAGAGTATGTGGAAACGCCTGGGCACCAGCCTTGGAGGCTTCTGAACCGGAAGTCAGCTCCTGACTGCCTCCTGTTGGTCAGCAGGTGGGGTTGAGCTGAGGCGGCAGGAACCAAGCTGGTCTTGTTCACCCCTGTGCTTCTCCTGGTACGTAGCAGGTGTTCAGTAAAGTCTGCACCTGAGTCCGGCTTCATGGATGTGCGGCCTGTGCCCTTACACGGGGCTCCGTCTCAGAAGTGCCCATGCTTGGTTTAATGCTCTGCTGTCACTGTCTTGAAATTTTTAGTACTTGTTGAACAAGGGGCCCTGAATGCTCACTTTGCACTGGACCCTGCAAGTTATGTATGGTCCTGGTTGCATGGATAATAGATGATTGGATGGATGGATTGGTGGGTGGGGTTCCCCCAGGCACCCTGCCAGACATGACCCCACAGCCCATCCCCCTTCGCAGGCGTCTGATGTCCCTCCGAGAGAACCTGGGGACAGGCCAGTGGCGGTACAATGAGATCTGCATGGGCCGTGGCCAGACCTGTGCGTTCCCTGGCCTCATCAACAACTACTATCCACACATCATCTCCTTCGCAGAGGACGAGGCCGGTGAGCGCTCCTGAGGCCTCTCCATCCAGGCTGCCAATGCCTGGGACTGTGCCCCACCCCATGGGTCCTTCTGGCCTGGGATTCGAGGGATGGCATCTCAGGCCTGAAATCACCTTCTGGCTGGAGAGTGACGTGTTCAGAGGGATTAAGCCTTGCTTCGGTGTCAGTTCTCACTCATCTGAGCTTCCATTTCCTTATCTGGAAGATGGGAGCAGTGGTCCCCGTCCTTCCCTTTCCCCAACTCTCACCCTGGGCAGGGTTGCCAGTAGGGATAGCGTGACCCCACAGGTAAGAGTCCAGGGCAGTTATGGGACCAGGAAAGGATCTGTGATGGTGGAAATGCAGACAGGTCGGGGAAGAGTGCCTCCCTGGGGACCTCCAGCTCCCTGGGTTCCTGATGGCAAATGTATCGGGGCCTATAAATGGAGCCGCGTTGTCTGCAGAAAGTGGTGGGTACTGCTTTCTTGCCTGTTAGTGGGTCCCTCATGCAGGCACTTGTGTTTTCAATGCAAGGAACAGAGGGGGAGGGGGGAGGCAGAAGGACCATGGAGGCTGGACCCCGCCTTTGTCCTTGGCCCCGGATTGTCCGTGGACAAAAGCTGAGGGGCCCCCAGTGGGGCCTGGTGGATGTTTGGCCAGGTTACTAAGCAACGCCTTCCCAGGGGCCTTTCGAGAGGTGTCCCCTGCAGGGCCCAGTGCCCAGAGCCCCCAGGCCTGAGTCTGGGAAACCTTTGTTGAACTGATACCCGTCAGAGTCTAAATTTTCAAAAGGGCGGTCTCAGTCCCCACCACCCTCCCTGAGCCCACTGGGCCCTTGAAAGCCATTTCTTTTGGTCATTAGGGAGTTAACATGTTTTGGAAGGGGGGGATGCCCTCCCCCCACCCGCCTCCCCCTCCAGAGCCCAGACCCAGAGGAGGGCCTGGAAAGCGCAGTTCCCAGGGGGCCCTTCCTCAGCCCTCTGAGTGACACCAAGGGATGGACAGCCAGGAGGAGGCCCCTCAAAGACAGACAGATCAGGGATAGCATGTTGGTGAGTTGGGCAGGTGGACCCGGAAGGCACAGAGACCTGGGGGTCTGATGCCAGCAAACCTCTCCCAGCTCCCTCTGGCCTCTGCCTCTCTGCTTGATCTTCTGACACGTGCAAATTGCAAAACAAGGACCTCTGCTGGCCCAGTGTCCTCCAGGGACAGTCCATACCGCAGACACCAGGAGGGTAGTGTGGCCCTGGGCAGGGCTTAGCAGTGCCATGGGGGCTCCCCGCCCGTGCACGGGGTTGGGGGCTTCCCGCAGATTAAGGCAGGATGGGGCCTTGGGGTGCACCCGGTCTAATGCTGTCACTTTACAGATGGGGAAACTGAGGCTGACTTTTCCTGCCTGGTCGTGGGGTGGGGGGCACTGGACATAGCCTGGCCCCTGGAGGCCTCCCAGAGCAGGACCTCAAGCTCAAGCTTGGTCAGGCAAAGGCAGACAATGGAGAAGGGCATCCAGGCCAAGGGAGCAGCATGTGCGGGGAGCTCCGAGTTGCTCCAGCGCCTGGAGCATAGGGTCAAGGAGGGCTGCACAGCCAGGGAGGGGACAGTGGCCGTTCCCAAGGGCCTCTCTCCAGAAAGAAGCCCAGAAAGGGAAGTAAGGCTCAAAGCCACATGCAAATTCATAGCTGTGCCTATGGACTCTCCAGCAGGGACCTGCTTGCCAGGGGCCCTGCTCCCTCCCACAGGGTGCATCACACCTTGTGGGCCTATTCCTCCCCCCACCAACTTGCCCCCCACCCCCGCTCCCACCGGCCGCACTCCCACCGCCCACCAAGGCAGGGCTGGTGCTCCTTGAAATCACCTGCCCTCCCCAGCCCCCAGCTCCCTGCCACAGCTGGTCTACCCCAGTTGCACAGGTCACCTCTCAAGTGTCTTCCCCTTCCAGAATTCCCCAGGTTTCCTGGGCCTTGATTCTCAAACACCTCCCTCATGCAGCCCTCCCTGACTGCACCAGTCACCAGGGACATGCTTTCCTTCAAGCTCCCTTCTCACTGTCTGTATTGGCCTCTCCTTGGGGAAACCACCCCTGCCCCCACCCTTGGGAGGGCTCTCCGCTGCCTCTTACAAGGACAGAAGGTATTAGCATGGCTGAACCATCACAATGAGCCACACGTGGCCTGTGTCTGGGCCTCCCAGCTACCACATCTCCTACATTAGCGTGGGCTTGGGGACAGCAGATGTTTCTGAGTTCCAGGCCTGCTTAACCATTCACCAGCTGCGTGACTTTGGGCAAGTCACTTGACCTCTCTGAGCCTCTGTTTTCTCCTCTGGAAGCTGAGAATAATGAAGCTTAATTCCTGGGCATGGGTACCTGTGGCAACAAGGGCCAGGGGGCAGGATGGGGGTGGGGAGAGAGCAGAGAACTCAATTTCCCTGAGAGCATCCGTGGCACCAGGTGCTCATAATTCCATTTCTACAAACAGAGGCTCTGCGTGGTGCTGTCCCGGCGCTGCTGGAGCTCACATGGGGCCAAGTGCAGGGGCTGGGATTCACACTAGAGGCTCCCGAAGCACGAACTCTTCTGCCCCTGCTACTTGCCTGGGAGGTGCCTGCTGGTCCGTGGAGAGAGACTGTGTCCCCAAGGACTTGGCAGGACCTGGACCCTGGGCAACAATGACAATAACAGCAGCAATAATAGTTAATACTGATGGAGCGTCTACTCTATGCTCTTTTTATCCTCACAACAGCCCTATGAGGCAGGCCCATTTTGGGGATGAGGAAGCTGCATCATCAGTAAGCAGTCAGTGGGGAGCTGGGCTGTGGACCTCCGTTGGTGCTCAGAGGTGTGTGATCCTGGGCATGAAACCCAGGCAGGGACCAGAGGTGGGGCTGGGTCACCAGGGAGGAGACAAGAGTCCAGAGGTCAGAGCCTGGGAGGGTCTGGGCAGAGCAGCCGGCAGCCCGGGAGGCTGTGCTGCAGAGGCCCCTGGGCACATCTGGATGCCTTTCTCAGCCTCGGTTTCCAGTTCTGGGGACTGGAGAGTTACACTGACCTGCAGCATCTCCCCTCCTGGCTCACTGAGGTTGGGGTGCACCTCAGAACTGAGGTGGGGCCATGGGGCTGGCCGGGATGGTATTCCAGGCAGTGTTCTCACTTCTTGTCTCATTTCTTGTCCAAGGGGAGCTGTACTTCATGTCAACGGGCGTGCCGAGTGCCACAGTGGCACGTGGGGTTGTCTACAAAATGATCGACCCCTCCAGGTGAGTCCCCCCCACCCCCCCCATCATGGCCTCAGCTCCTACCGTCTGCCAGGAGCCCTCCCCTCCATTACCTCATTTCCCCTCTCTACCACTTCTTAAGGTGGTTGTGGTTAATATGCCCATTTTTCAGATGAGAAAACTGAGGCCCAGAGAGGGGAAGTGACTAGCTAAGTTCATACTGCTGGTGAGGGGCAGATCTAGGATTCAAAACCGATCTGCCAGCCTCAAAGTCCAGCTCTATTCATGCTAAGAGGGCGCCAAAGATACCAGTTGGGGGCCCATAAATATGGGCCCCACCATCACATTTTTTTAAATTCTTTTTTTAAATTTTAGAACAGTTTTAGATTTACAGACAAGTTGCAAAGATAGTACAGAGTTTCCCATATACCCCTCACCCAGTTTTCCCTATTATTAACATCTTACATTATCATGGGACATTTGTCACAATTAATGAACCAATATTGGTACATTACTATTCATTAAATGTCACACTTTTTTTTTTTAATTGAGGTAACTCCATACTTTAAAAACAAAAGGATGTCTCTAGTTTTTCCCTAGTGTCCTTTTCTCCAGGATCGCATACAGAATCCCACATTGCATTTAGTCATCATGTCCTGTTAGCTTCCTCTAGTCTGTGACAGCTTCTCAGACATTCCTTGTTTACCACACTTTTCTGTTGAAAGCACAAAGCTATTAATTACTGACATAACTATTTATCAAGAAAAACATAAGTGCTTGCTCCTTTCCTCTCCCCGAGGTCTCGGCCCTCTTTGGATTTATGTCATTGTGGAGCAACACACGCAAACTGCATTTTTCTTCGTAGGTCTATCCTTATTTTGTATAAACATTTCCACGTTGCAACATTACCCTCAGAAGGCTCCTTTTTGATGGCGGCGTAATTTTCTGTTGAGTCACTGCACCGTGATTGCCTGATCCATCCCTTGGACATTTAGGTTATTTCCAGTTTTTGAAAAAAGAGTGCTTCTCTAAGGAAATATCACCTAATTCATGCCAGATGCTGCCTGAGACCCACTGTTTCCTTGAGTCTGTGCAGCATCCTTCTGGGCTCATGGCCCCCCGTGCAACAGAGGGAACCCAAGGCTTAGGGATTTCTGCTCAAGGTCTCATGGGTGGGAGGAGCCAGCAACAGGCTAGACCCCCCGTTCCCTCCCTCCCTCCGTGACCCTTCTCATCCCTTTTTTCATTTTTCTCTTTTGGAATCCATGTAATTTTGTGCATCCACAACATATTGAAGAGGGGCGCCATTCCAGAACATTTGGAAAATGAAGAAATGGGAAGCAGAGGGGGTAGGGTGGGGTCATCCATTGCAGCCCAAACATAACCACTGTGGCATTTTTTGGTGTATCTCCTACCCTTTGGCAAGACAAAAATTTTTATGTAATTTCCTTAAGGAACAAAACCCAGCTGGGTCGGTCTGAAGCGTGTGGCTATTATGTGGAGTTCAAAGCAGCCAGAAAACCCACGCTTTCTGCAGCTTGGAGAAGGGTGTGAGCTGGGCTGTGTTTCAACCTCTGGGGGGAATGGCCCACGTCCCTCCTCGGTTTCCCTCTCTTGCCAGGGCTGTCTGAAAGCCACCCCAGGTCACGTGGCTGCTTCAGCCCTTGGGCTTTCCCCTCGTGCTCTTGGGACCCATTGAAGTCTTCGACCCACGTGGGTTGGTCCCAGAATAGGGTCGGTCCCATTCAAAGACTCACAGATCAACGGCCAGAAGCTCATTAAAATGGGATTCCATTCCTTACTTGTGCCCCTCAAAGATGTCCAAGGAGACCCAATTCATAGCCCTGGCAACCCTTCTCAGGCTTTTTTCTCTCCCAGCCCTCTCCAACCTCACACTCCAAGGCCCCCAGAGCCCTCAGCTCTGCTGCCAGCACCGAGGCTTTCTCTCTCTCCCCACTTTATTCTTTAGATCGACTTAACCTTTCCCTTTGATTCTGTATCACCAGAAATCCCAGAACCAGAGGGGCAGAGAGAAGCCCTCCTCAGAGGCTGTGGGGAATGAGGACCAGGGTACATGAGGGAATGGGGTTGTGGTGACAGTTACAGGAGCTGGACCGGCAGGCTGGGGGGAAGGACTGTGACATTTGATCACATCCCAAGGACACTTCATGCTGTGAATTAGAAGTGGCCCTCCTGCTCTGCAGGCAGAGGCTGAGCGGGCACTTGGCAGGCCGTTATAGGGGGGTCCTGTCCTGGGGTTGGACTCTTGGGGTCTGGGAGGCGTGGACCAGCAGGGTCACTGCTCCGTAAGTGGCCACTGTTGTTACCACGCACACGTGCCCAGGCCTGAATGCACGCCGGCCCTTTCCCTTCCTGCCTGGCTGCAGGGGGCAGGTGATGTCGGGGGGGCATGCTCAGGGCGGGCCCCCAGGGTGTGGCTCATGACCTCTTGTGTGTCGGCAGACGGGCACCACCCGGCAAGTGTCAGATCCAAGCCGCCCACGTGAAGGTCCGGGGCCGCCTCATCCACTTCGTGCCCAAAGAAAGTAAGTGTCCGCCAAGGTGGGGACACAGCGGGAGTTCCTGCAACCCACACCCGCTGCCCCTCTTCCAGAGGTGGATGCTCCCAGCTGGGCCTGGATGCCCTTCCTTGGCCCCCATGCCCAGCACTGGGCCCCGTACACAGGAGATACTAGGAGTGGGTGGAACTGCTTAAACCTCCTTCCACTCATGCAGTGTCTGCCAGTTCCAGGCCACGGTGGGTGGCTCCAAGGGGCTGCAGGCCACACAACGAGCATGGCAAAGGGAGAAATAGCTGGTCCCAGGTAAGGTTCACTCAGAATTCTTAGGAGGGACAGAGAAAGAGGGTATATCTCAAGATTGGAATGAGTTATTCTAGGTGCAAGGGCGCCTAGGGGAGCGTTTGGGCTGGGTCTGCTATACGAAGGTTCTGTTTTGACGAGCTTGGTGGAGAGAGAGGGGTACAAATCCTCATGAGCTGAGGGCCAGGCAAAGCCACAGTGACCACCCATGGGATCTGGGGCCATCTGAAGAGGGTATGGCCCGAGGAGAGGGCTGTTCCACTGGGTCCAAGCTAGGTGGGAACCGAGAGAGACCCAGTGTTGTCAGATCTTCCAGTTCTCAAGACAAGCAGACTATCCATCCATCCATCCATCCATCCACCATATATATGCGCTTCATACTGGGGCTATAATGCTGAGCAAGCAGATATGGTCCCTGCCTTCTTGGGTTGTTATTGTACAATCTCCCGATTGGAAAATATTGGCAGCTAAGTTCACAATTTTCAAAACCGCCCTGTGGGCCAAAGGAAATACTTCAGTGGGCTGAGTGTGCCCAGCAGGTCTCCAGCTGGCAGACTGCGGTGGGGGGCAGGAAGAGGGGGAGGTTGGGTGGGGGTGGGGGTACCCGGCCCTGAGGAAGGGGTGCCCCACCAGGAAGAGGAAGGCTGGGGAAGCTGGCTGTTTGGGGAATTTACTTCCAGCTGCAGTTGGTTTGGGGCCTTGGCAGAGTTTTCCATTCACTCATTCAGCAGTTTCTGCATTTCTGTTAGTTACCCGCTCTGTGCTGGATGCTGGGGCCACAGAAGAAGTCAGACCAGGCCCAGCTCTGGCTGGGGCAGACAGAGGGGTCATTTAGTGTCCCAGGCCCCGTGACAGAAGTTGTGCTGGGCACCATGGGGACCCAGAGCAGTGCAGAGCTGGGGGTGGAGGGGGGGGGTGGTCGGGAAGGTCCTGGAGGCTGAGGGTTGAGCCTGGATGGAGAGGAAAGTGCATTGCAGAGGCCAGGGAAGGGCAGCCTAGGCAGTGAAGGAAGCAGGAGAAGCAGGAGCCCTGGGAGCTAGAAGTCCCTCCCTGCCGGTGGAGTGGGGGCCAGGGTGCAGGTTGGGGGAGCGTCTGGCCCATGTTCTGGCCCCAGCCTGCACCTGGTCTTGTATCCAGGCCCTTTCTCAGCCCCCGTCTCAGTGGGTTTCCAAGTGAGACTGGCCGGTGGCCCCGGGATCCCTGCCCATAGTAACCGAGCAGTTTGGGGTTTCCACGTCCCCTGAGGGAGGCAGTGCCTGGCAGAGTGTCTGATGTGGAGTGATGTTTAGCCCTATGGCTGACCTGGGCCAAGCGTGAGGGCCACGTCCTGCAGGGACAAAAGGAATCACCCACCGCAGCTCCCAGACATCTAATGGGTCCAGGTCCCCGTGGAGGGATCAATGGGCGGGGGTCAGTGTAGACCACAGCCCCGCAACTAGAGAGCTCCTGACCAGCCCCCCTGTGATGGGCAGGGGGACCAGCAGCCTTGGGAGCCTGGAGGGGAGGGCTTCACCTGAGCAGAGGGGCCCCGGGCAGGCTGGTTCCCATCCCGTTCGCCTGCCCTTCACCCACTGCAGTTCCCCCACCCCCCACCCCCCATCAGCCGTCCTCAGCTTCCTCACCCTTAAACCAGAGATTGGAGCCAGAAAGCGTCATTCGCTCTGAGAAGCTCTCCCAGACACTCCTTCCCTGCCACTGCACTTAGGAATTTACAGTGTGAGGGTCCTTCCCCTGTCAGACAGGGGACTCCCAGAAGGGGAGGAGGGATGGGGGTGGGGAGAGGCCCAGCAGCAGAGGCACGAAGCAGCTGCCAGCAAGCGTGTGCAGAATGGCTGCAGAAGCACCTGGCATTTAGCTCCAGGTGGGCACCTTGTGGGGCCAGGGTGACCCAAGAAGCACACTTGGGGCACCTCATCCTCAGGGTCTGAGTAGAGGGCAGAACGAGGACATCTTTCCCTGGGGTCTGCATTCCGGGGTGAAGAGTCGGGGTGGGGTGGGGTCGCGTGGGCTGGGCTGGGGCGGCCGGGGCCCTTCCGAACACAGGCTCTTCCTCTGCACAGAGTTCATCCGGAGGACGGAGAGCACCCCGCGGCCCACGGCGCCCGCGCCCACCAAGGCTCCCCGCCGCAGCCGCCCCACGGCCGCTCCACTCGCGCCCACCCTGCGGCCGGCACGACCCACCCCGCGGCCCGGGCGCCGTCGGGGCGGCGGGCGGCGGCGGGGACGGCTGGGCACCGCGGTCCCCGAGCCCTCGAACGGCGCCGTGCGCCTGGTGCGGCCCCCGGGCCTGAGTCCAGGCCGCGGGCGCGTGGAGGTGTTCGCGGGTGGACGTTGGGGCACCGTGTGCGATGACGCCTGGGACACCAAGGGCGCTGCCGTCGTGTGCCGCCAGCTGGGCTTCGCGTACACCGTGCGGGCCGCCAAGCGTGCCGAGTTCGGCGAGGGTCACACGCTGCCCATCCTGCTGGATGACGTGCGCTGCACAGGCAATGAACGCAACCTACTGGAGTGCGCGCACGCCGGCCTGGGTTCCCACAACTGCGGCCACCAGGAGGACGCCGGCGTCGTGTGCAGCCGCGAGAACCCCGATCTGTAGGCGAGCATCGTCTGTCTGTCTGGCCAGCCGGGCTATCCATCGTGCGTCCAGAGCCCGCCCACCCTGTGCGCGCCTGGTGCGTGTGCCCGAGTCTGAGGGCTGGGGGAACGTGGGGGGTGGCCTAGCGGTGGCCCATCTGTAATGCTGTCCTGTGGTGCATTCAGTGCACGTGTGTTCTTTGTGTGTTCCTGCCCACGTGTCTTTGAAACCCCGCAGGCGCAGTATGTGTTGGGATCCGTGTGGCCCCTGTGGGTGTGTGGTTGCAGCCTGAGGTGTTCTTTGCTTACCTCCAAGCATCTCAAGCAGCCGCAGGAGCACAGTCTGGTAGAACCCTGAGCACTGAGGGCAGCTGCCCTTTAAGGGCAGACATGACCTCACTGCACTAACAGAGGCACAGCTGGTGGGTGGAGGGAGGGGACCAGGCCTGCCCTGCCCACGGTGGGGAGTGGAAGGCCCCAGACCAGCTGGAGCATGGCTTGAGGAACGTGGCCCAAAGGGCGTGGACCGGTGGCCTGGCAGTCAGAGTTGCTGAAGAGAACACGAAGGCATCTAGTAGGGCCAAGGGAAGTCATCAGACTGATGGGTCCAGGGTGACCCCTGGGCTGTGGCTGTCCCAGCGAGGGTCAGGCTGCCTAGGAGGAAGCGAGTGCTGGGGTGGGCTGGCAGGGAATACTGGATGACTTCTGGGAGAAGCCTTCTGGGCCTCAGCATCACGCTGGGCCCACAGCCACTCCAAGCACCACGGTCGCTGGTGAGGCTTCAGATTTCTCCACTTCCAGGCCGGTGCCAGGGCCACCTCTGTCATCTCCATTCCCCACCCACCCTGCTCAGTGAAATCCCAGGGGACCCTCTGCCTCCTCAGCCCAACCCCGGGGGCCGACCGGGCTACGGACCCAGTGAGACCACTGATGCTCTGTCACCCAGTGCTGTGCCAACAGCGTGACTGTTTACAAACCCCCTTCCTGCCTCTTTTCTCTGACTCACACCTGCCTGGAAGCAGAGGGAGGGGGTGGGAGAAGGGGGCTGGGCCTGCAGCCTCTGTCCTGCTCACAGGTGGAAGTTCCTTTGCCCATTAAGGGCCTCAGCCTTGGCTCATGCCAGGCCGGTCAAGGGGCATCAAGTATGGCTGGGCTCAGCCTCTGATAGGGGGCCAGGGAGGGGAAGCAGATAGATGGTCACCGGGCAGTGAGGACCGGATATGGCCCGTGTCGGGGGAGTGGGGGAGGGCTCTGGGTGGGGCATCCCAACCCAACCTGGGTGTTGTCCTGGGAGTTGAGCTGGCACTAGGGATGGTGTGCCTGGCAGAGGAAATGGTGTGGGCAGAAGCCTGTCAGGGTCTCGCAGCTGCTCGCTGAAGCTGAGTGTGGAGTATGAGGCTGCAGAAAAAAGCTTTAGGGTCACCCTCTCGAACTCCCCCCTACCTCTGACCTAAGTGGGGTGGGCGAGGAACCCAGACCCTTGTGGCTCCTCTAACCCTGTTGAGCCCCGTGTGGAAACCACAATTAACCCTGCCACTGAGTGTGGCCTGTGTGCTGGGCACCGTCATAAGAACGGTGCCGCATACCTGAAGTCATTCAATCCCCGCAACAGCCCTCTTCCTCCCCTTTTACCTCCCTTTTAACCAGATGATGAAACTGAGGTGCACAGAGCTTAAATATCTCAGCTGAGATCACCCAGCCAGGGAGGGGGAAGCCAAATTTGAACACGAGCTGGCTAGCCCTAGCACCCGCCCGGTGTATAACCACTGAACCCCCTGGCTATACCTGCAGAAAGTCTCAGCATGGCCCAGGGCCCCTGCCCACTGTAGGCTGCCAGCCTTGCTGCGAAATAGCTGATGGAGACCCCCGTGGGCCCCTTCTGCCAAGCAGGTGGCTGTGCCACCTCCCACTGCCCAGGGGTGGTTGACTGGGCATCTTCCAGGTCGCTGGGACATCCAGAAATGTTAGGAGCTGGGAGGCCTGTGGGGACCATCCAGGCCAAACTCCTCACTGTGCTGATGGGGAAATGCACCTGGTAGGCTGAGTGTCCCAGGCCTTTGGTCAGATGGAGCCGAGCTAAGATTAGAGCCCAGGGAAGGCGGGGTGGCCCTCAGGGCCCTCAGAGCAGGGCAGCACCATGGCCCTGCTCAGCGGAAGGGCCAGGGCTGTTGATCCCTCTGGCTTAGAGTGGGGTATGGCTTTTAGAAGCCTCTGCCTCCTCTTTCTAGGGCTCCTCTGTGCTCTTTCCTGCCCTTCCCCACCCTGTGGAGCCCCCTTCCTCAGTTCAAGGCCTGGAGGACATGATGCCACAAGGCGGGGCCTGGGAGGTGGGCACCTCCCACTGCACCTCAGCACCCACAGCCTGGGGCCACCATCTGGGGCCCGTGGCACTTTCCCCAAGTGGCAAGGGGGGGTGGTCCAGCCCTCCGCTGGGCCCTGAGTGTCACTGTTGCTTGTTGGGGCAAGTAGGGGAGGTTCCAGTCCCCATCACTCCTCTGGGCAGTGCTGGCCTTGGCCTGTCAGTGTTGCAGGAAGGGTGCTTCCCCTCCCATCACCCCTCAGGCTCCAAATAAGGCTGAGGCTGCGGCCTGACTCCTGAGAAGGAGGCTCACAGAGACGCACTGCTGTTTTACAAGTAATAATAAGGGCAAGTGGCTGACATCGGCTGAGCACTTACTGTGCCAGGCACTGTTCTAAAGGCTTTACATATTAGTCACTCTTTAATTCTTGTATTAACTCTACGAGGTAGGTGCTAGGGTCACCCTCCCACCCATTTTACAGATGTGGAAGCTGAGGCCCAGGGGGCCTTCGTTACTTGTCAGATGTCACACAGCCAGTATTAGAAACCAGGCAGCCTGGCTCTGGAGCCCCAGCTGTGGGCTGTCACACTGTGCTACCTCAAGAGCACTGAGTTCAGTGTCCCCCTCGTTGGGCCCCATCATTGTGCAGATGGGGACACAGGCCCAGGGAGGGGCAGGGTTAGGTGCAGACTCCCTGTCCCGTGCTCCTTTCACTCCACCACCAGCCTCGGCAAGCCAAGGGAGCAGTCAGAAATGACTCTGTCCCCAGGGACTTTGATCCTGCCTCTGAGTCCTCTGAAGTCTCTGGGGATGGAGGCTAGTCTGGGCCAAGGCTCCCCATACTCCCTATAGGCCTCTGCCCTCACTGCCTCTAATCTGGCCTCCAGTCAGCCGCTAGAGTGATCTCTCAGAACCTGCCCAGAGAGGGACTGCCTCTGCCCAGCGTCACACAGCTTAGTTCTGGAGCCCTTGGAGCCACCGCTGCAGGGATGTCCCAGGTGTGGCCCAGCACCCAGGACTGCATCCATGGTGTCAGCCTCAGGTAACAACACTCCAGGTCTCTGGCTGGGCCTCATTGGTTCCCTGTTCACCTGCGTCCCTCTGGCAAGCCTCAACTGGGCTGGGCCCTAGGTGGCCACCTTTCTCCTCTGATGACAGGAAAGGCCCACTGTCCCTGGCAGCCCTGACAGCTTCAGTCAGTGGCTGAAGGTAACCAAGCTAGGGAGCAACCTTCAGCTCCCCAAGGCATTCCTATGTTTATACTTTGCAAGTGCTTGGCTGGGAGACAACGCCTGGGATGTTAGGGTTCCAGCCTTGACTGTGTGACCTTGGCAAGGTCACTTAACCTCTCTGAGCCTCATTGGAAAACAGAAGAAATCAGCAGGATTATTGGAAGAAAAATGAGGTAACATTTACAAACATGCCCAGGACGTTCCGTATTGTTCCTGGACAGAAAGCTCAGTAGCAGGCTGTTGGCACCCACATTGGCAGCTGCCAACTGCACAAGACAGGGTGGGAGGGGCATGCCAGGTAAAGGGACCAGCATGAGAATGACCCAGGGACAAATCCTCAAAATGGGAGGAAGATGAGCCCCTTCAGCTAACATATAGAACCCACATCTTTTTTTTTTTTTTTTTTTTTAGATCCCAGACCGGGGCACGAACCTGTGTCCCCTGCATCAGCAGGCAGACTCTCAACCACTGCACCACCAGGGAAGCCCCTGCCAACATCTTTTTTACAGCTTATTTTAGGAACTGAGATAATTGCCATTAAATTGAGTCAAAACTCATATTATCTCTAGAGAAAAACAAGTGTGCCTTTAAATTTTTGAATTATCTAGATGATTATCTCATAGTTTCTCTACAGATCTATATATACAAACAAAGCTAAAGCAATTGCATAAGTTTAAGGGCTTGCGCAGCTGCTCCGCGGCATGTGGGATCTTCCCGGACCGGGGCACGAACCCATGTCCCCTGCGTCGGCAGGCGGACTCTCAACCACTGTGCCACCAGGGAAGCCCAGAACCCACATCTTCTTGTGGGAGCATCTGTCCTCTGGTCCTGCTGCAAAAAACTAACCTTTATTGATCACTTACTATATGCCAGATGCCTCAGGTATGCAGAATCGTTTAATCCTCACAACTACCCCATTAGGCACCCCTGACACTGCGGACAAAATAATGTTGCCTGCCATCCTGGTAAATGATGAATGTTGCCCGCCATCAAGCCATCAGCCACTGCAGCCACCCGCTACGGTGCGCCCTGAGGGGAATTCAAGATGGAGAAAAACTGGATACTGGCCCTGATAGTTGAGATGCATGTCTAAGGAATAATTTCAATGAGCCCAGACTCTTACATCTTCAGCACTAAAATCATTAACTTGAAATGTCTGGTTTTTGTGATTAGCAGTAATCTTTTGATGTTTGACTACATGTTTTTTATTTTCAGCAAAAACTCTTATATATGTATCCTGGCTCTACCCTGACCTCTTTGGAACAGTTCCCGAGCTATCTGAGAGGCTGTCTCCCAGGCTATAGTCCTCAGCAATGTCCCCAAATAAAACATAACTCCCAACTTTTAGGTTGTACATTTTTCTTCAGTCAACGGCTCTTTTCCAGATGATCTCCAAGTTGGCTATGTGACTGGGTCCCTTATTCAGAGGGGGAGTTAGCTTTGAACCAAGGAGCTTGATCTTTCTCTTTC
>NW_006783036.1:4795358-4801567 GCF_000442215.2 Lipotes vexillifer | reverse complement strand
CTAGTTACTGTGCCTGTGCCCTGCCTCCTAGGAAACCACTTCCTGTATGGAAGCCATGTGGCCAATAGCTACCACAGTGGATAGCATTTGTCCAGACCTTCCCAGTGAAGGGCCAGGTGGTTGGCCACATGCTTCCAGGCAGCTCCCTCTGATGGGGGCTTGCAGTGCTGCACGTCCAGGCAAAGGGCTTCCCCTGGGAGCATCAGTGTACAGTCTTAAGCATTCCCTGATGCTCACAGGAGAGCCGGGAGGCTCAGATGAGGTGGCGATGGGACAGAGCCAGAGGTCACTGGTATTGACCCATGCACCAGAAAATATTAATGCCCACTTCTCTCCCTAGCTTAGTTGGACAGGTTCACACTGACAAATGTACCCTGAGGCTGTCCCATGCCTGCCCCAGACTGTGGCCAGAGCAGTTTAAGATCTGGTCCTGCCCTCAAGGAACAATTGTTTGGTGTCCTCCCTTCAAATTGCCCCCAACCCCTGGAGGTTTCACAACCTAGGAGGGTCTGTCCAGGTCTCCCCGCCTCCCTCTCCCCTGCCCCTCAGGGCCAGCCAGTGCGTGCCTGTGGCTGCCTCTCACCACCACATGGGGGCAAGGTGGCAAGCCACCATCTCCCAGACCTAGGGGGAGGCTGGTGCTCCCCCTAGGATGGGGCCCCATCCCCCGAGCTGGAATGGATGTCCAGCTTGCTGTGCTGGGGGCAGAAATCCTGTGTCCTCCATGCTGGACCCCACTCTTAAAGCTTGGCCCTCTCTGACACCCCATAGCCCACACACCCCAAACACTCATGCCCCTGGTGGGGACTGTCCCTGGCTGTACCTGGGAAGGAGGTATACAGACCTTTTCTGTTTTTCCCAAACCTCTCAGGATTCTGGGACTCTGGCCCAGGGGCATGTCCTTTCCTCAGAAACCCAGCAGCATCTAAACTCTTTGGGCACCTCCTCCCTGGCTGTAAGGATCTTTATCTGGATTAGGAGGGGGCACACCTGGCCCTTCCCATCCACCGTTTTCCTTCTGGGTTGCTCCTGAGTCTAAGAATTGGGAAGTAAAAAGCCCAGAGCTGGCTTCTTCTGTCATACCCGGATTGGTAAGAAGAAACAGGTTATAAAAGGCAGGAAAATCTTCGTTTGTAGTTCGAAAATACCCTTTGGCCACCCCGGGCACATTTCTCGCTTTCGCGCTTGAAGGGGCGTTTCCGTAACCAGATTTTCACCCACTGCAACCCTTCGGACTTGGGTCAACGCCTTGGACGTTGCGGTCGCGGTCCCCCAGTGGGGCTTCCCCTTGGTCTGGGTGGCAGCCGTGTGCTCTTCATTCGCTGGCATAGGCCTCCCTGTGTCCCCGGGGTCCTCTTCACCTGCCCCGTGTGGACAGGCCGGGCAGGGGAAACCAGCTTTGGAGGTTGGGGTTCCAGGGAGAGGTTTGGGAATAGTCGGCGTGATACAGAAACTTGGAGGCTGGGATGGGGTTTCCAGGAAGGTTTAGGGAGAAAGGAAGGGGCCTAGGAACGCGCGCGGAGAAACGCCGTTATTTGGGGTCGCCAAACCGGGCTGAGCAGCCAGCAGGATTTAGCGCCGCCGCCAGGTCAGCAAGCGCCGAGGAATTAGGGTTGCCAGGGACAACGCGTTCTGGGCGGAGCTGCTGTTGGGGTGGATCTTGAGGGATGTGGGCGGAGGCTTGGGAGGCGGAGAGAAGGCGGAGCTGGGGGGGGGGTCTGAGCCAGAAGTGGAGTTGTTATTGGTGGAGATCACATGCTCTGGGCGGGGCCTGGGAGCTGGGAGGAGACAGTGTTGATGTTAGGACGGAGCTTCAGGATGGGCGGTGCGAAGCCGGGGCCGGCCCGGAGAGCTGGAGCCGGAGGCGGAGACGTGGTTGGCGGGGACCGAGCTCCTGGGAGGGGTCGCAGCCGGCGGGGGCGGAGCCGAACGGGCGGGGGCGGTGCTGGGTCGCGCCAGGCCTGGGGCCGAGGCGGCGCGCGGCGCTGACAGCTGAGTCGGCTCGCGGCCTCCCGCCCCCTGCTTGCCCGGCACCGACCCCGGCCTGGCCTGCCCCGGAGCCATGAGCCCCGGGCTGCTGATGCTGCTCGGCAGCGCCGTCCTGGTCGTCTTCGGCCTCTGCTGCACCTTCGTGCACCGCGCTCGCAGCCGCTACGAGCACATCCCCGGGCCGCCGCGGCCCAGGTGAGCGGGGGGGTGGGGGCGGGGACCTGGATGGGGCTCTCGCATGGGGGGCCGGGGGACCGCGTCCAAGCCGGCATCGGGTCCAGCCTAGCCATTGCGCGCGGCCGCTTGGAAACGGCGGCAGGGAGAGGGGCGCTAACTATTCTTAGTAACAAATTACTCACAGCCGCAGCAGCTGCTCGGCGCCCACCGCGCTCTGCTGGGCCCCGAAAACGTGATGGCAGCGACAATCCTGTTAGGTAGGCGCTATTGTTACCCCATCGTTCAGACGAGGAGACTGAGGCGCGCAGAGGCAAAGTCACCTGCCCAAGGTCACACAGTTGGTAAGCCTAGATTTAAACCCAGGTCAGCCTGGTTCTAAAGTGGGTGCTCTTAACTTTGGGACTTGGATGGGGTCACTCAACCTGGGTTGTCATACACTGTACTTCGGTCACATCCCCCCTCTTTTTTAAAAAATTTCTGTCCTGGTATCTCCTTTTTGTCTTCTCCTTGGTACTTCCATTCCATCCTCGGCCCTCACCCCACTCACCTTACCTCCCCCCTACTCCACCAGAAGCTCACCTTTCTGAAGTGTCATTTCTGTGTCATTCAGACGTGTCATTTCTGTGCTCCAAAGGCTTCGCATCACTTAGAACTAAATCTAATTGTAAATTAAGTCTACTCTGGGGCCAGCAAGGCCCCTGCTGGGCTCTCAGAACCTGCTCTGTACTGTTCTAACCCCCTGCTTGCTCACTGCTGCCTCCAGTTCTTTCTGCATGCACCCACCCCAGCTGAATCCCTCCTCCCAGGTTTTCCTGTCCCCCACCCACCCTGTATAAAGCCCACCTCCTAGCTCCAAACTCCTTATGGGGCCATCATCCCTGAAGTTACCTTCTGTTCACCTGTTGACTGTCTGTTCACCTGTTGACTGTCTGTCTCCCCCTTTAGAATGTGAGCCCTGGGAGGGCAGGGATACTGTGTGTTCACTTGTGTATCCCCAGAGCCTGGGACATTGCAGATGCTCAATAAATATTTGTTGACTGAATGAATAAACAAGGGTATTAGACACACTTCTTAAAACCTCAGGACACCAACATCTGGAAGGCACCCACCTCCAGCACAAGCCGGATGCCCTGGCATTTGAAGCCTGAATCCCTGCTTGGTGGGTTCGGGAAAGATTTCTAGCTGGGGACACAGGGAGGCAACTGCTCTCCCTGCCAGCTCTCTCTCCTCCCAGGTGCCCTCTCCCACCCTTTTCCCTTACTTCACAGCTGTGTCTTCCCCTCCATCTAGATCGTTCTTCCCCCAGCCTTCTAGGCTTGTCTTAAATGCCAGCTCCTCAGGGAGGCCCTACCTTCTCCCACACGCAAATATATTTTGTTCATTTTATAAACTCTACGTCACCTGAATGGTAATTGGGTAACTATTTGTGCTACCTCTTGTTAAGTGTCTGTCTCTCCTGTAGGCCTGTGTCTGTCTTGTTCACTGCTGTGCCCCTGACATCTAGCTCAGCATGCACAGTAGACCCTGGATAAACTCTGATCCAAGGTGGATGGTGGAAGGCTCCTGCCAATTCTGTTAGGTACACTCTCACCATTTCAGGTTTTCAAATCAGCTGTCAAGAGCTTGGAATTGAATGAGTTTTGTGCTCATTCTGACAGGCCTCCTCATGACTTGACCTTCTCATAAACCCAAGTGCTTCAAACACTGCAGACCTGAGCCAATCTCTGTGTCTTAAGAAGAGAAAACTTAAATCAAGCTCCTCTCGGCTACTCTCCGCACATCAATTGTTTTAATTGCATTAAAAAAAATAAAGTTATGTATGCCATAACATTTACCCCTTTAAAATGTACAATACAGTGCTTTTTAGTATAGTGATGGAGTTATGCAACCATCACTGCTAGTTCCAGCACATTTTCATCACTGCAGAAAGAAACCCCATAACCATTAGCTGTCACTCCTCATTGCCCCCGGAACTCCCATAGCCCCTGACAACCACCTAATCTGCCTTCTGTGTGTATAGATTTGCCTGTTTTGGACATTTCATATAAATGGACTCATACAATATTTGACCTTTTGTGTCTGGCTTCTTTCACTTAGCAGAATGTTTCCAAGGGTCATCCATGTAGTAGCATGTGTCCATATATCTTTCCTTTTTATGCCTGAATTCTCCCTCAAGTCTTACACCACAAAATCTACATGTGACCTACAGGTGTGTGGGTGGGTGGAGGAGGCTGAATATAATTTGGGTTGGGCTCTTTATTCTAAGGAGGTCAACTGAACAATGCATATACGAAAAGATTTTGGATTAAAAATTGGTTGGTGGTCAAATACAAAACTGCACTAAATGGACGTTCTGGAACCTCTTTTTAGCATAAATCAGATGCTTTGGCATTCAAAGCCTGGATCCCCAAACCATGATTGGCAACACCATGGTTGACGAGAAATCTATGCGTATTGAGTCTCCAGTAGTGTGCTTTAGGGCTTTGCCAGCTTGCAGGCAAGGAACCCTCTGCCCTGCAAGAGGCAGCTGCTGTGCTCTCGCAGCCCCACTCTTCATCCTCTATTCTGCAAGAGTCACCAGCAAGATGCCCTCCCTGAGTGCCCTGCTTGTGTGTGCTGATTACAGACAACATCCTACTGCAACGATCCATGTAACAGCTGCAAACTCAGACCCCATGTTCAGATCCCACACAAACACTTGTAGCTTCTGTATTTCTCTGTCACTGCTCTGAGCTTCCTCATCACCCCCCACTCTCCTGGTGGTGTGGGATGAATGTAAACTTGACAATGAAAAGTCTCTCTCCCAGTTTTTATTTCTTTTGTAATAAGTTTTCCAAAACTCCTGGGCGGTGTTGCTTCTCTCCACCCTCTCCTGCTTGCCGAGTTGCCAGGCCTGGGGGCTGTTCGACCATTGCTGGGTGGTTCTCGGTGATGGTGGAGACCCACGGCTGGCTCTGCTGGGCGGCGCATCCAGGGGACTTGGGGTGCCCAGCTGAGCACTCAACCAGCGCATCCCTCTGGCGTGAGGCACTTTCCTGGCCCCGCACCCTCACCCTCACCCTCACTCCTAGTGGGTGGCCCACCCCTCAGCCATCTCGTGGGCTCCCGCCACTCCTCTGTGTGGCCTCACAGTGGGCTCTCCAGATGACTTCTGCTCCAGTACTGTCCCAAACTTTCTCTGCCCACAGGAAACCTCTGTGGATTCCCACTGTGCCTGTCGCAGGGTTATAGGAAACCATGTGTGCTGGGGACCGGGCAGGGGAGGGGGATTTTTGCCCTCTCCTCTCTCCCTGGGCTGCTCTGCCATATCCTGTCTACCACCGGGGGCACACCAGGTGGGCTTCGGTCCGCCCCTCCCCATCCCAGGAGTCTAGCATCCCCTCCTTCCATCATCCCTCATCTGCTGGTTTCTAACCCCTGGTCTCCGGGCCCTGCCTTCGCCTCCCCCAGCGCCCCCTGCAGGAACAGGAAGGAACGGGTCGTAGGCTCCTTTCTTGCCTGGCAGTGAGGACCCCACGCCACGCCATGCCCTTGACCTTCTTGAGGTGTCACTCACCTGCCTCCCCAGGTGGCTCTGGACTCCGGTGCTTAGGGTGGAGACTCTCAGGCCTGTGAAGGTGAGGAGGGTCCAGACTCTGTTCTCACTCAGGTGACTCAAAACTGAGAATATTCTCTCCAAACCTGCAGCTTTGGGGAGTGACCATGGGTACTAGATTATTCTGGAAATACAGCCAGTCATGTGTGATGTCCACGGTCCATCTTGCTGCAGGCGGGGCAGTGTAAGTTCTAAGCCACGCCCCTCGAGTGGGCGTGGCTGCCCGGCGCCCCGCCGAGCTTCCTAGCGCCGGCCCCGCTCGCCCGCTCTCCCCTCAGTCCCTCACCTCCTGTGCCAGCCAGCGCATGCTCAGCCTTTATTCTCACCTCCTACTTCCCTGAGCAAATGAACAGCCTGAGACAACTTCCTTCCAGGGCTCTGCCGCCACATCAGCCCCCTTGCCTGTCCTGAGCCCATGTGCCTTCCCCGCTGGGACCTCGGTGCTCCT
>NW_006783036.1:4766764-4794875 GCF_000442215.2 Lipotes vexillifer | reverse complement strand
AGACTCCAGCAATGCCCCCTCTCCTCCGTCATCACTTTTCCTTCTCTTCTGCATCATTCCTATTTTTATGTAATAGGCTGTAACACAAACCTCTTCCCCCTCATTCGCTCCAGCTGCCGCCCCCCATCCCAGCTTTGCACGCCCACAGCAACACCCCCGTCCGAAGCCTGCCTGTCTCTGGCCCCTGTTCCTCCCTCCCCTTCTCTCGAATCCACCGCCCGTCAGGCTCTGGCCCCCACCTCTCCACCCAACAGGGTTTGATCAAGGCCCAGTGACCTCCGTGGAGCTAGACGCATGGTCAGCACTTGGTGCCCATCTTGCCCAGCCCCTCCGCTGCTCGGGGCAGGGCGCACCCCTACCTCCTCCTTGAAGCCTTTCTTCTCAGTTTCCCCCTCTCTCTCCCCTGCATCTCCTGCTCAGTCTTCCTGGCTGGTTGTCCCTCTACTGCCTGTCCCCCCAGCAGTGGCTCACTCTTGGGGCCTCTTCCCTGTCTACACCCACCCCTTGTGGTCTAACCCAGTCTGTCAACACCACTTCTCTGCTGAGGAGTCTCGCACTGACGTCTCTAGGTGGGAGCTCTTCCCTGAACTGCAGCCTCAGGTGCCTACCTGCCTGCTTCCCTTCCGTGTTAGATGGGCAGCGCACCCCTAACAGCTCCAAGGCTGGCTCCCAGTTTCATCCACTTGTCTCAGGTTGGTTCCCAGAAGCCGATCCTGAGACAAGAAGTGAAGTGTAAGTCGTTTGGGAGGGGTGATCCTGGTGGGGTTAGGGATTGGATGGAGAGAGAAGGTCAGAAGGTCAATAAAGCAAATTACCTCTGGGGGCAACTGAGATGCAACCCCCCTGGGGAAGTCGGGGACCCACTGGAACACAGGCTCCCCCCACCCCACCACGAGGTGGAGGGAGAGGGGATCATTGATGGAGGGCTGCTCTGGGGGTGTTGAGCTGGAATTTCCAGGCTACTCTGCCTGCAGACAGAGCCAAGAGAGCACAGGGCAGAGACTCGGGTTCTGGCCTTTGGAAGCCTCTCCACCTGCAAGGACAAGGGTGGGGGGCGGGTGCAACAGTGTCTGCTGCCCCCACCAGGCCCCCTCTCAGTCCTCCTCACCTTAGTGAGTGGCAGCTGCATCCAACCTCCCAGCGGCCCAGGCCAAAAGCCCCAGGGTCATCCCTGACCCCTGTCTCACACCCCACATCCAGTCCATCAGCAGGTGCCCTTGGCTCGGCCCACCTTCACGTACACTGAGTCTGACTTCTCATCTCTACTCACAGCCCCCTCACTGGTGCCCCTGCTTCTAACCCTGCCCCCCCACCTGCCCTGTTTACTCTCAGCTCTGCAGCAGCAAGGACAATTCATTTAAAACCCAATACAGATCCCATCTCTGTTCTGCTCAAAACCCTCCAGTAGCCCCCACGTCACCAAGCTCAAAGCAAAAGTTTGGATAACAGCCCCCAAGGCCGTACACGATCTTCCCCCCATCTTGGTGACCTCATCGTGTACCAGGTTCCCCTCAAGCACTCTGCTCCAGCCACACCGCCTCCCTGCTGTTCCTTGAACTTACCAAGCACTCTCCTACCTCAGGACCTTTGCACCTACGATCCTCTTTGCCTGGAATGTTCGTCCCCCAGATACCTACGTGGCCAAGTTCCTCACTTCTTGCAGCTCACATGTCACCTTCTTAAAGGGATGTTCCCTGACCTGCCTATTTACAATAATCCTCCTACACCCATCCCCAGCTCTCCCTACCTCCACCAACTCTGATTTTTCTCCCATCACTGTCTGACTCCCTATTTACTTACTTATTTATTTATTCACTCTGTCTCCTCCCAGGAGAATGTGAGTGCCATGACCCAGAAAACCCCAATTGCAGTTTTGTTGTCACCCATTCTGGAAGCTGTAGTAAGAGAGCTTGATGGGAATAAACAGGAGACAGGAAGTCACCAGTACCTTGGAATGTGCCTAAGGTGACACCACACAGGCCTGTTTACAATCTGGTAATCGCACTGCCGAGTTAGCATGACTAAACTATGTCCTGGTGAGAAGGACTGTGGGGCACCCTGGTACCAGCCACGCACCTGGGGCCAGGTGACTTCCTCTTCCCAGCCTCGGTTGCCCTACCTATTAACTATGTTAATAATAGAGGTGTGGGGAGTTCAGATGGGGTCAAGCTCATCGTGGTGCCGAGCATTTAGTAAGTGTTCCATGAATGTCTCAGGTTACTCCTCATGCCAGCCCCCAATCTCTGCACCAGGGAGATGGTTTTATACCTCTCCATCTTTCTAAGAAAACTTCCGGAGCCAGTCAGACTGGGATTTGCATCCTGCCTGGTGACCCTGAGCCAGGACTGTACCTCTCCGTGCCTCAGTCCTCCCATCTGTGAAGTGGGCCTGATAATGCCAGCTTCACAAGGTCCTGTGGGGGAAGGGAGCATTCTTTGATGGTGACTTCCGGTCATCTTAATGTTTCCCATTTCTTCTAGTTTCCTTCTAGGACACCTCCCCTACTTTTGGAAAAAGGATGAGGTTTGTGGCCGCGTGCTCCAAGATATGTTTTTGGATTGGTGGGTCCTAACTTGTCATTTGTTGCCCCTACTCCAGTCTCTGCCCCTCACGAGCCAGCTTCCCCCAATCCCCTAACCCCCAGTCCGGCACACACCCACCTCCCCAGCCCAGGTCACTCCCACCCCCAGCAGTTCCTACTCTGAGGCACACAAGGGTGGTTCAGAAGGCAAGCTCTGCCTTTTGCCAACTGCGTGGCCTTAGACCAGGCATCAGAAGCTCTCTGAGCCTCAGTTTCTTCATCTGTAAATTGGGTGGGGGTGTGACCAGGTAACAGTCATTGTTTAGGGTGGTGCTTTACACTTTTCAGAGACGTGATATTGCTTGATTCCCAGCACAACCTTTTGGGGCAAAGGAGGAGGGTAGCAACCCTATTTCATGGATTTGGAAACTGAGGGCAGTGGGGGATGTGACTCAGCAGTGAGTCAGCAGCAAGGCAGAACCTTGGCCCCAGACCCCTGCTGAGACCTGCCCCCCCCCACCCTCCCCACCCTCAGGGATGGGATGCCCTGTTTCTCCAGCTGAGCCTGGGCTGGCTGATGACATTCACATCTCTGGTAGTTGACAGCCTCCTTTGCATCACTTTGGTTCCCAGGGCTAAGAAGTACGGACCTGTCGTGCGGGTCAATGTCTTCCACAAAACCTCGGTCATCGTCACGAGCCCCGAGTCGGTCAAGGTAGGAGACAGAGTGGTTTCCGAGGGGAACAATCCTCCTCCTCCCTGGGATGGGTGCATGAAACTCTACCCCAGGGACTGTGGGAGAAACGTTCCAGAGTCACACGCGTTTGGGCTGGTTTCCCAAGGATCCTGAAGGGAACAGCATCTTTCCCTCTAACCACCCACTTTTTGGCAATGAGGTTGGGGGGCTCCTAAAAGCAGGGCTGTTTGATGTGGGCAGTGAGTTATTGTTAGACTCTTCTGGGTTGGGAGTTTTGCCCAGCTGGTGCACATGTGTCTGGTTAGTTCACCTCTCTTAGAAGTTCCTTCATCTGCAAGGTGGGATTATAACCCCTTTCTTTTAAGACTATGATGGGAACTAAATATTGATCCATTTATTTAACAAATAAAGGGTCAAAAGATGCTTCAACATGCACTTTTCTATGTGCTTCACAATTATTAACCCATTTAATCCACAGAGGGGTAGGGACTCTTATTAGTCCCCATTTTAGAGGTGAGGAAACAGAGACAGGCAGCATTAATTGGCCTATAATATGTGCAGGATGGTGTCTGCCATATAAGTACTAAGAATAGCCAGTTGGCAGAACTGGACTTAAATCTGGGCTCTGCCACCAACTGGCTATGGAACCTTGGACAAATTACTGTTTCACTCTGAGCCATAATTTCCTCGTCTGTAAAATAGGGATGATGTCTCTCTTACAGGTGGTTATAAGAATGGAACTGAAGAATTGGGAGACTGGGATTGACATATATATACACTAATATGTATAAAATAGGTAACTAATGAGAACCTGCTGTGTAGCACAGGGAACTCCACTTCGCTGTACAGTAGAAACTAATACAACACTGTAAAACAACTATACCCCGATAAAATAAAATTTAAAAAAGAATGGAACTCAAATAATGTGTGTGAACCATCTAGTCCATGCATGGCACACAGCAAGTGCTCAATAATCAGTTGTGCTGTTATTCTCATGGTGGGTACTGAGCTGATGTGCGGGGATGATGCTCTGCTTAGACAGTGGCTGTGGTGACACTAAGGGGGATAAAATACAACTTGGGGCCTAGGTCACAAGACAAGTTGAATGACCATGGTGTCTCTAACAAGATGTTAAAAGTCATTTTATTTTTAAAAAGTTTCATTGCAAATACAGACACATGCCTTAAGACTTTTTAAAGCATGCTACCAAAAACCATACACAAGACCTTCATGATGCTCAATGAGATAAGAACTTGAAAGACATATATTAATATGATGAATTACATTGCTTAGCATTTAAGTGTTAAATCAGCACTTCCTGGTCATGATACAATTTGTTCCTGGTTACATGGATACAATTTGCTCATCTTTTGTTAAGAATTTTTGTTTCTATATTTTTTCTTCTCTTGATCCCTGGCTTTGGGATCAGGTTAATAGGCCTCATAAGATGAGCTGGGAAATGTTTCCTCTCCTCTGTTTTCTGAAAGAGTTTGTATAGGATTAGTGTTATTTCTTCCTTTAATGTTTGATAGAATTTACCAGTGAAGCCATCTGGGCTTGGCATTTTCTTTGAGGGAAGTGTTTTTGTTTTCTTTAAATTATGCAGTCAATTTTTAAAGTTGATATATGGCTATTAAGATTTTCTATTTTTTCTTGAGTTTTGTATCTTTCAAGGAATTTCTCCTAAGTTGTTGAAATTACTGATATAAAGTTGTCCACAATATTTATTTATTATCTTTATCATGTCTACTGGATCTCTGGAAATGTCCCCTCTTTCGTTCCTGAGAACAGTAATTTGGGTTTTCTTTTATCTTATTGAACAAGCTGGCAAGAGGTTTTTTAATCATATTCATCTTTTCAAAGACCCACCTTTGGTTTTATTGGTTTTCTCCATTGTTTGTTTCCTATTTTATTGATTTCTGCTCCTTTTTATTTCCTTCCTCTACTCGCTTTCAGTTTGTTCTTGTTCTAATTTTTTAAGGTGATAGCTTAGATAATTGATTTTAGATTTTGTTTCCTTTCTAATATAGGCATTTAAAGCTTTACATTTCCCTGTAAGCCCTACTTTAGCACAAATATACCACACATTTCAATATGTTATGCTTTTATTTTCATTCAGTTTAAAATAATTTCTTAATTCCCTTGTGATTACTTCTTTGAACCATGGATTATTTAAATGTGTGTTATTCAATTTCTAAGTATTATAAGATTTTCGAGATATTTTTCTTTTATTGATTTCTAATTTAGTTCTGTAAGGTCAGAGAAAGTGTTCTTCATGATTTCAATCTTTAAAATTAATTGAAGCTTGTTGTATGGCCTAGTATATGGTCTATATTTGTGAACGCTTGTGAGCACTTAAAAAAAAAAAACATATGTTCTGTAATTGTTGGAGTGTTTTAGAAATGTCAGTTAGGTGAAGTTGGTTGATAGTGTTGTTTGAATCTTCTAAATCATTACTAATTTACTTTCTACACGTTCTAGCATGCAGAAAGTAAATTACTCTCTACTGAGAGAGGAGTGTTAAACTCTCTGACCCCATCATGGATTTGTCTATTTTTACTCTCAGTTCTACCAATTTCGATTCATGTATTTTGAAGTTTAGTTACCAGGTGTGTACACATTAAGCAAAGTTATAACTTTGTGATAAATTCATCCCTTTATCTTTAGAAATTTCCCCTTTTTCCTTGGTAGTATTCCACTTCCTGAAGTATATTTTGTTTGGTATTAATATAGCCACTCCAGCTGTCTTATGTTTAGTGTTTCATGGCATATCTTTTTCTATCCTTTTCCTTTCTTTTTGGCCATGCCATGTGGCATGCAGGATGTTAGTTCCCCGACCAGGGATCGAACCCATGCCCCCTAGAGTGGAAGCGCAGAGTCCTAACCACTGGATGGCCAGGGAATTCCCTCTATCCTTTTACTTTTTATTATTATTATTATTTATTTTAAAAAATTTATTTCACTTATTTATTTTTGGCTGCACTGGATCTTTGTTGCAGCATGTGGGTTTTCTCTAGTTGCGGCGAGTGGGGGCTACTCTTCATTGAGGTGTGTGTGTTTCTCATTGCGGTGGCTTCTCTTGTTGCGAAGCACAGGCTCTAGGCATGCGGGCTTCAGTAGTTGTGGCATGCAGACTCAGCAGTTGTGGCTCGTGGGCTCTAGAGTGCAGGCTCAGTAGTTGTGGCACACAACTACTTAGTTGCTTAGTTGCTCCGTGGCATGTGGGATCCTCCCAGACCAGGGCTCGAACCCACATCCCCTGAATTGGCAGGTGCACTTTTAACCACTGCGCCACTAGGGAAGCCCTATCCTTTTACTTTTAACCTATCTGGAATTTTATATTTCAAGTGGGTTTCTTATAGATAGCATATAGTGGAGTTTTGCTGTTTCACTCAATCTGAAAATCTCTGCCTTTTAATTGGAGTGCTTAAGTCATTTACATTTAATGTAATTATTGATATGGTTAAGTTTAAATATACCATGCTGTTATTTGTTTTCTATTTGACCCACCTGTTTTTTTGTTCCCTTTTCCTCCTTTCCCGCCTTTTAGATTGAGAATGTTTTAGTATTCCATTTTATATCCACTATTGTCTTATTAGCCTCTTTCTCTCTCTTTGTGGTTGTCCTAGGATTCGTAGGATAATCTTTAACTTATATCAATCTATCTTCAAATAATATTATATCACTTCATCTCTGTTTACTTTTAAGACTTTATCACTGGGCTCAGAAATTTGATTATGATCCACCATGGTGTACCTTTCTTTGTGTTAATTCTATGTAGGATTCTTTGAACTTCTTGGATATGGGGGTTCCTTGAGCATATTTGTAAAATTGTAATAAATGTGTTAAAGTTCTTGCCTGTGAATTCCGTCATCTCCATTATTTCTAGGCTTGCTTATAGGTCAGATTTTCCTGCTCTTTGGCATGTCTAGTGATTTTATGCTGCACAATGGACATTGTGACTTGTACATTGCTGAGTGCTCAGTTTTGTTTTATTCCTTTAAAGAGTGCTGGACTTCATTCTGGCAGGTCACTTTGATCCTCTCCAGGTTGCCTTAAGGCTTTTGAGGGTTGATCAAGTGTAGGCTTTTACTCTAGAGCCAGTTTAGCCCCACGGCTAAGGAGTGACCCTTCCGAGGACTCTAATAAAGGCCTTGTGTCTGAGGTTTAACTGTGGCCAATGGGGACTTGAACAATTCATAGCTTGTTTGAGCTCTGAGAATTGTTTAGCCTATAGTTACCCGGTAACTCTCCTTTCCCCAGAAGTTTTTTACCTGGTCTTGTGGAGTTTCACTCTACACATGCCCAGATTGGTAGTTATACAAAGATACAGGGATCCCTGTGCAGATTTCTGCACAGGACCTCCTTCTCTGCATAGCTCCCTCCTCTTGAGTCCTCTGCCCTACAAATTCTAGGCTTTTCTGGCCTGCCTGGACTCTGACCTCTGTCTTATCAATTTGGAAAGCCTGCTGGGCTGTATTTGAGTTTATTCTTTAAGTGCCTTTGTCCTAAAATTGCCTCTGGGCAGAAAGCTGGAGTGATCCTTTATTGTAGAGCTCTTGTCTTTTTTTTTTTTTCCCCCTTTTCCTTCTGTCATGGTTCACTGCCCATTGTCCAAAAGCAGACATTGCATAATTTTTGCTTATTTTTCTGGCTGTTTATGGCCGGAGGGAAAGTGCCTAGCAGTTACTCTTCCATGGGCAGAAATGCACTGTCAGAATGGGCAACAGGAGAAGGCAGCAAGGTGCTGGGGGTTCCCTGTGCATCCCTCATGTCCCAGAGCCCAGCTCACTGGGCCAAACAAAGGATCTGTAGTTCCAGGGACAGCAGGCTGTGGGGACCCTGGTCAGAGACTGTGCTGAGGCTGTTCTGCCTCAGGGGGTGCTCTTCAGTTCAGGTTGGGAAGGGCTGGCACACACCTTGGACTACTCAGAGGTATTTGAGTAGGGCCTGGGAGGTGGGCCTTTACTGCCAAGGTCTTTTTGCAGAAGAGGAAACCAGCAGGCGTAGGATAGTGACAGAACTTGGTTTACAAATGACAGTTTTGGGGTAGGGGTGGGGTCCCCGGGATGTGGCTTGTGACCTGAAGTCAACATTTCTGGGGTTTCCTTTGAGCTGAAAATTTGGCTTAGATTCCCAGGAGCTAAGTCCACAGTCACCAGCAGCCCCTGGGTTTAATGGATAGCAGAGATGTCACCTTACTGCGTCCCAGTGCCCACAGGGTAAAGCCAAGCATCCCACAGGGCTTTGGGGGTCTGGCCTGGCAGCCTCTCCAGCACCCCTGCTGCTGCCCCTCCGCCACCTCCACACCTCCACTCCTCTGCCTGAATGCGCCATGTGACAGGGGTTCTCCTGCCTGTATCACAGCCTTCTTTCCCCTCGTCCCTGCAGCAAATTGCCTGGATTCAAATCCTATGTCCACCATTTACCATGTGGTGACCCTGGGCCAGTTTTAAACTTCCGTTTTTCACCTAGACGTATGATGAGCATAAAAATACCACCCACGTCTTAGGGTTGATTGGGTATTAAATGAGCTCTAGGGCGCTGGTGTGCCTTTGGCATTCATGGAGCACCTGCTGTGTGCCAGGTGCCATTCTCTGCACTTTTCACGTAGAAACAATTTTCTCTTCACAGCAACCCTACCAGGCAGGTACTCTCCCGAATCCCATCTTGTAAAATAAGGAAACAGGGGCAGAGGAGGTGAGTAACTCACCCAGGGTCGTAGAGTTGGCAAGTGGTGGAGTGAAATATTTGAGCCAGATTCAGATTTAAGCCAGTGAAACCCACAGCCTGAGCTGTCAACCCCTGGGCTGTGCTGCCTCAAAAGCTGCTAGCTAATGTTACTGTTGCTACCCTCCTGCTCTTGGTGAGGAAGTGGACCCTTCCTCCAGGAAGCCTTCCTTGACTTCCACGGCTGGGTTGGCACTAACAACACTGAATCTGTGCTGAGTGTCTCTCCTGTGTCCTAGAAGCCCTCCCACCAGGCTTCTCCCCTTCCCCACTCTGGTTTCAGAGCAGCCCAGGCCTTTTCTTGTTGCCACTTTGGAAGGTGGCGTGGTGTGGGCTCCTGAGTGTGGGCATTAGAGTGAGGAAGCCACCCTGTGTCAGTCCCCAACTGTGTGACCACAGGAAAAAAATCACTTCACCGCTCTGTGCCCCGCTTTCCTCATCCCTGAAAGACAGGACTTCCGGAGGGAGTAGGCGAGATCACTCATTTGAGCATTCACGCCGTAGCTGGCACTCAGCTCAGGGTGATTATTTGGAGGTGTGTTTCATAAGAAACAAGAAAACCGCTGAGCCTTCTGCAGCCTCTCATGGGTGCACGAGCTCATGTTGTTTTTTTGGGGATGTTTAGAAGTTCCTGATGTCAACCAAGTACAACAAGGACTCCAAGATGTACCACGCGATCCAGACTGTGTTTGGTGAGAGGTAAGATGTGAGGAGGGATCTGGGGCGAGGCCAGGAGAGCCTCTGGCTGCAAGTGGAGGGTTCACAGGGTCCAGAGTGTTGGATGTAGCATTAAGTCCCAATACCCTGGCTGCCGAGCGCACAACAGGGGCCGTCCGTGGTGGTCACCGCTCTTGTCACCAGCACCTTCCTTCTCGCCCTTTCCCCTCCGGATGGCAGGTGGGAATGCAGGGGTCACTGAGGTTGGGGCACACAATTACCCTTATGTATGTATGTATGTATTATGGTAAAATTCACATCACATAAAATTCACCGTTTTAACCACATTGGCATTACAATTCAGTGGCATTGTTACATTCACCATGTGGTGCAACCATCACCATTGTCTGGTTCTAGAACATTTTCATCACCCCAAAAGGTGACCCGACCCCGTCAGGCAGTCCATTCTCATTCCTTCACCCCGTTTCTCACATCAAGCGTTTGTCTCTTCCGCAGGCTGTTTGGCCAAGGCTTAGTGTCCGAATGCGACTATGAACGCTGGCACAAACAGCGGAGGGTCATGGACCTGGCCTTCAGCCGGAGGTGAGTGTGGCCGCAGACAGGCCCTGGGGTCATGGCTGGTTGCTCAGAGGCGGTGCTGGGCTGCCAGCCTGGGTGGGCTTGGCAAGGGCGAGTCTTCACTGGAAGGGGCTTCACCTTCACCCAGGCTGAAGGGAGAGAGGAAGGCCACGGCATCACTGGTCAAAGAGAGACCAAGACAGCCAGCGGGGTGGGCGTCTGAGAGGCCCCCGAGTAGTGTGTGAACGTCAGGAGCTGAATGACCACGATGCCTGGAGGTGTGGGGTCCCTGTCCCCCAGCAGCTCCCTTGGCTCGGACTTTATCACTCCTTGTCTGGGCTTTTTCATTTATTATAGTTTTCATTTTTTGGTAACATTTTATTTTTAAAATAGCTGTTTTCATGAGATATAATTCAAATACTATACAATTCACCCATTTACAGGTACAGTTCAATGGTTTTCAGTATATTCACAAACGTGTACAACCATCACCACGGTTGATTTTAAAACATTTTCATCACCCCCCAAATCAGTCACTCCTTATTTCCTGTCAATGCCTGCAGCTTCTGACAACCACTAATTTAATTTCTGTCTCTATGGATTTTCATATTCTATACATGTCTTATAAATGGAATCATACAACATTTCTTTTATGCGTGGTTTATTTCACTTAGCATAATATTTTCAAGGCTCATCCACATTATAGCATGTATCAGAACTTCATTCCTTTTTATTACCAAATAAGATTCTGTTGTATGAACATACCACATTTAATTTTCCATTCATCAGTTGATGGACGCTATCAACATTTTTGGGTGGATATATTTCTCTTGGGTATATAGTAATGGGATTGCTGGGTCATATGGTAATTCTATGTTTAACATTTTGAGGAAGATAATCTTTTATTTTGATATAATTTCAAATTTACAGAAAAATTGTCAGAATAGTCTAAGGGACTTCTGTATATCTTTTACCCAGATCCACTTAATTGTTTATCGTTTAAATCACCATATGTTTTGTCATTTCTTCTTTATGTGTATATATGTGTATATATAAATATATTTATAATTTTCTCTGTGTGTGTGTATGTATATACATTTTTGCATAGTGCATGTTTTTTAAATTATTTGAGAGTAAGTTCGAGACATTGTAATGTCTTCCCTTAAATGCTTCTGTGTGTATTTCCTATGATCATGGACATTCTTTTACATGACTGCAGTTCAGTTATCAAAATGAGGACATTTAACATTAACCCAATACTGTTATCTAATCCATAATCCACATTCAAATTTTGTCACTTGTGTAATGACAGCTCTTTTTATTCTTGTCTAGGATCCAATCCATGTCCATGTGTCAGGTTTAGTTACCGTATCTCTTTATTTTATTTATTTTAAGTAATTTAATTAAATTAATTCATTTATTTTTGACTGCATTGGGTGTTCGTTGCTGCGCGCAGGCTTTTCTGTAGTTGCGGTGAGCGGGGGCTAATCTTCACTGCGGTGCGTGGGCTTCTCATTGCGATGTCTTCTCTTTCTGCAGAGCACGGTCTCTAAGCCCATGGGCTTCAGTAGTTGTGGCATGTGGGCTCAGAGTTGTGGCCTGTGGGCTCTAGAGCGCAGGCTCAGTAGTTGTGGTGCATGGGCTCAGTAGTTGTGGCTCGTGGGCTCTAGAGAGCAGGCTCAGTAGTTATGGCCCACGGGCTTAGTTGCTCCACGACATGTGGGATCTTCCCAGACCAGGGCTCGAACCCACGTCCCCTGCGTTGGCAGGCGGATTCTTAACCACTGCGCTACCAGGGAAGTCCCAGTTACCATATCTCTTTAGCCTCCTTCATTCTAGAACAGTTTTTAGTCTTTCCTTAAATTTCTTGACCTTAAGATTACAGGCCAATTTCATAGAACATCCTTCAGTTTTGTTTGTCTGCCATTTCTGTTCAATTACACTCAGGTTGTGCCTTTTTTGGCGGGAACGGCCCAGGAGTAATGTTGTATCCTCCTTAGGGCATTGTTATCTGGAAGCATGTGTTGATCCGTCTCATTGTTGGAGATGTTAACTGCTCCCTTGGTTAAGGGAGCCTCCGGGCTTCTCCACTGTGAAGTTACTGTTTTGTATGTAGTCTGTGGTCAACCATATAAACATTTTCACCTAGACTTTCATCACAGCCTCCTCCCTGGCCTCCCCGCCTCCTGTCTCCCTCCTCCAATGCATCCACCTCAACGCCCTGGAGAGATCTTGCTGAAACTCAGATCTGACCACATCTCTCCTCTGTCCTGAAGCCTTCAGTGGCTCCCTATGATCTGAAAGATGAAGGTCAGACCTCACTCCCCCTTAGTCTGCCCCTGAGACCCCTCCAACATTTGGACCCTCTCACCTCCACCTTTCTGGAAACGCTGGGCTCTTTCTGGTATCTCTGCCTGTGTTGCTGCCATTCCCTCTGCCTTCTGTGCTACCCCAGGGAATTCCTCTGACTCCTTTGATACCCAGCTAAGATGTCACTGCTTTGGGGAACTGTTTCCTGACCTTCCAAGATTGAGTTCATGTCTCCATGATGGCTCTTGTCACATCCACTGCAAAGATTCTCATTCAATCTGCCTCCCTCACTAGACCTCGGGTCCGTGAAGGCAGAAGATGTACCCTGTTCCTGGACCCCTGCACCCAGCACGGCACCAGGCACTTCACAAGCCCTCCAGGAATGTCCATAGAATGAATGCATGGAATGGTCTTGGTCTTACTGGAAAGTTGCCAGGAATGATAAAAGGAATAGACTAGAAAGAGGCATTTATTTAATGAATACTTTTGCCAAGTGCCAGGGTTATGAAGGCCAACCAAGGTGACGTGGTCCCACCCTCAGGAAGCTTTGAGGTTATGGGAGGGCATAGATTCTAACCAGATGGCCGCCCATAGTGCTCATGATATAGATACCAGCAGCACTGTTTTGGTTGACCCGAACCTCACGTTAGAACTGCACTTTACATTTTATTAAGTGCTTTCACATTTTTATTTTAAAAAAATTGAAATTTTGGTAAGATACATATAATATGAAATGTACCATCTTGCCCATTTTTAGGTGTACAGTTCAGTGGTATTAAGTACATTCACATTGTTGTGCAACCATCACCACATATTTTTATTTTTTAGTTTCATAATAAGGTAGCCAGCTAAGAGATGACTATTTTACTGGAAATGCAAAATTCACAAAGTTGCATGAAAGAAGCTTTGGGAGATTCCTCTGTTTATGAAAGTGTCAGTGACCCTTGGTTAATCCGAATTCACTGAGGAAAAAAATAGGAACCACTGGTGAGTTTCATCTCCAGCCATTATCCACAAAGAATATCATTATATACTTTTAATAAAATTGTGATAATGAACTGCCAGTTTCTGCTTTTCTAGATATTAATTTTACTGAAAAACCTTGGTCCCAATCATTCCATAAAAGACAAGGAAATGTAAAATAGATAGTTAGTGGGAAGCAGCCGCATCGCATGGGGAGATCAGCTCGGTGCTTTGTGACCACCTAGAGGGGTGGGATAGGGAGGGTGGGAGGGAGGGAGATGCAAGAAGAAGGGGATATGGGGATATATGTATATGTATAGCCGATTCACTTTGTTATACAGCAGAAACTAACACACCACTGTAAAGCAATTGTACTCCAATAAAGACATTTTTAAAAATGCAAAAAAAAAAAAAAAAAAAAGACAAGGGGTTGGGATTTTACTGTACTGCTAACATTCCAGTCCAATATTTTGTATCTGCAGTAGCTGCAAGGGATTCAGTACTGGTGTGGTAACCAGTGCATGGGATCCAAATAGTCAATTTGAATGTGATTTTTTTTAAAAAAAAACAACTACAAAGAATCTTGAAAATAAATATATACTTGCAAACCATGTAAGTGTTATGAAGAAAAAGTCAAGGGTACTATGGGAGCATATATTGGGACTACTTAGGCTTAAGAGACATTTCCCTGAGGATGTGGCATTTGGGTGTCCACCTGGAGAGAGGGCAGGTGTTAAGGTGTTATGAGGCATAGGGATGGAGGGTGGGAGGGGAGACAGCTCAGGCAGAGGGGACAACATGTGCAAAGGCCCTGAGAAGGGAAGGAGCATCGGGCTTTGGAGAAGATAACAGGTCATTGTAACAGGAAAGCAGTGCTGCAGGTGGGGATGAACAAGAGCAGACAGCCTCCTGGGCCCAGGTGAGGATTTACCCTCCCTCACAACAGGGTGCTTCAAAGCATTTTAGGTGGGCAAGTGACCAGATTCGAGTGGTGCTTTCATTATATGCCTGGGCCACAGAGAACAAGACATGCAGCCAGCATGGGGTGGGAGCAGCAGTGACCAGACAGATGCTGGGGCCTGTGCTAGAGCTGGGAAACAGAGCAGGGCTGGCTGATCAGCAGTGAAGAGTGGATAGCCTTTCCTAATTAAAAAAGGTATTCTTTTTTTTTTTCTCTTCCCCAATTTGCTCTCTTTACTGTTTTTTAAAACCTCTTATTTGGAAATAATTTCAAATTTCTAGATAAGTTTCAAGAATAGGAATAGGAGAAAAAACACCCTTATACCCTTTACCCAGATTGCTAACATTAAAAATGACTTTTAATTTCAAAAGCAGCACTTTCTCTTTGTAAAAACTCAGAAATATGTAATATACAAAGGGACAATTTCCCCCCTTTCCACTCCCTCAGGTATACCATTTTTGTGAGTTTGGAGCACATCCTTCCATACCTCTTTCTAAGCTGTATGCCAGATAGACAAGCCAGGTAGCTGTCCCAGGACGGGGGCGCTGTGGGTTGGGAGATCTGGGTCAGAGGACTCACTTCTGTGTAGGGTTGGGCACTATGATTGCTCAAGGACAGAGAGTGAAATGGGATAACAAAAGGCTGCAGATGGTGGCCCCAGGCAGGGCAGGGAAGGAGAGTGGGCAGTGCAACCAAGAGGTTGGAGGGGAAACTTCATGGACTCTAAGAGGCCCCAGAGGCCTTTCTTCCCTTCCTCCCCACTGTCTTCTGGAGTTTCTACATTGCCATGTCTCCTTGGGGTCAGAATTGAAGGGCCAAGTGGCAAACAGAGGACCCATGAAACCATTAAAGCAAGGGTAAAGGCACAGTGGCCATCCCGAGTGGAGGGGGCTGGTGAAATCCAAGGCTTAGTTTGATTACTGCAGCCCCATCCTGTGGGCTGGGTCTTAAGGGGAGACCAGAAAGGCTGGGAGGGGCCCCCACCTCCACTCTGCACACTGGTCTCCCTTCAGAAAGGGGGGCACAGGATGTCCGCAGCCCTGGGCTGGTCCCAGTGGCCGCTGATGTCTGTGCTGTTTCCTCAGCTCCTTGGTTAGCTTGATGGAAACATTCAATGAGAAAGCAGAGCAGCTGGTGGAGATTCTGGAAGCCAAGGCGGATGGGCAGACTCCAGTGTCCATGCAGGATATGCTGACCTGCACCACCATGGACATCCTGGCCAAGGTGATGCGAGGATGGTGGAGTGGGGCATGGGGAGGGCCACACGGGCAGCGGGCAGTTCTTCCCTCCCTCTTCCCCTGCTTGCTTCCCTCCCCTCTCCCCGCTTCTCCACATATAAGCCGCCCCTTCTCTGGGCTGGGAGGGTCATCTGTTTTATCTCCTCGAACTTTTAAAACAACAGTGTGAGGTTGGAGCTACCTAACTCATTCTCTAGAAATGGACACAAAGAGATGCGGAGACAGGCCTTTGGCTGGTCAGTGGCAGGACTAGGACTGGATCTCAGGTCTGCCTGACTCCCAGCCCAAGCCTACCTCCCCCCTCAGCACCCCCCATGGGGCATTGCTTGACTTTTCACCCTGGCTGTCTCAGCAGTGGCCCAGATAACCCCCAGCCCAGGTTAAGGATGGAGTTCAGGCTCAGTGAGTGAAGAGTCGTCACCATTCAACAATTCACTGGGAAACTGGGTGTGAAATAGACACACAAGGAAGGCTGCATTTCAGGGGAAATGCATCTTGTCAAGGAAGGAAGCCAAGGTTTGTTGAGTGGCTACTATGTGCCACTTAATCCTACCACATCCCACAGGTTCAGGATTATCATGGGTTGTTGTAAGGAGTCAATGACATGATGCACACAGCCCTTAGCTCAGGCTCTTCCCTGGGTCTTCAGTCCTCCCATCACCCACGTATGACCTTGCCCTTCTCTCTCCCCCAGGCAGCTTTTGGGATGGAGACCAGCATGCTGCTGGGTGCCCAGAAGCCTCTGTCCCGGAAAGTGAAACTGATCCTGGAGGGCATCAGTGCATCCCGAAACACTCTGGCAAAGGTACCTGCCGTCGTAGCTTGTCTTGTCCTCATTTGCTGGAGAACTTCCTCCTGTGATTTTTTTCAGAATGGGTTTTGAGTTCTGATACGTCTGAAGTGACTTCCAAATCAGTTAGGATTTGCATACATACCCTAAAGTAGAGGCTGAAAATCGAAGTGGTTTAAGTAAATTAGGAGTAAATCTTTCTCTCATATGAAATGATCCTGAAGCAGGATGGCAATGATGACCCCACAATGTCAGATGTTCCTGGATTTTTCTGTCTTTCTGTTCCACTGTCTCTAGCACATCACCCCATTGTTATAAGATGGCTGCTGCAGATCCAGCTATCGCCTCCTTGTTCCAGGCATGAAGGAAGAAGAAGGGGGAAAGGTGGCCCTGTTACCAAACCGAACTTGGGTCTGCTTGCCCATGCGCAGTAAAGCCAATATATTGATACTGGGTTGTGGTGAGGGAAAGTGCAACACTTATTGCAGGGCCCCAAGCAAGGAGTCTAGGCAGCTAGTGCTTAAAAGGCCCAAACTCCCTGAACGCTTTCAGGGAAAGGTTTTTAAAGACGGGGGTGTGTGTTTGGGGTGGGGGGAGGGTGTGGGTATGTGATTAGCTTGTGGACAATCTTCTGATTAATTGGTGGTGAGGTAATCGGGAGTCAACATCATCAACCTTCTAGTTCCAACCAGTCTGGGGTCTACGTGCTGGTGTGCAGCATACAGTTAACTTCTCCCACCTGGTGGGGGCTTCAGTATCTGGAAAACAGCTCAAAGGACGTGGCTCAGAATATTACCTATAGCCCTTGAGGAGGAACTAAATATCCTTGACTTTGTTTAATAGTTAAACTATTATTTTGTCTTGCTGGACTGTTTTCCTTTCTTTCTGCATTTTACCCCTTCTCTGATTAAATTCATTCTCTGGAACTTGGGGAAGGCCTAGGAGGCTAAGGTTTTTCTATAGACAAGAGGCAGGCGGAGGACATGGGGGTGGGGGTGGGGTCTGTTCTGGGAAGACCCCATAGAGTCCTGCTCGGCTACAGTACTTGAGTTGATTCCCAGACAGATGCTCAGGGCCCCCTTCTGTTCCCTGGGATTTCAGACTCTGAGCTTAGAGTCCCCTGATGCCACCCCACCTTTTCAGCAGTTAATTTCACTCTACTTTCCTCTGGCTGAAGTTTCCTCCTTCGATGTGATCCTAATTGCCTCCATCCTTCAGGAATCCCTTCTTATTTTCCAGTGCTCTGTGGATATTTTAAGGCATCTTTCCCATCATTTCTAGGGATCTGGGGCAGGAAGGGGAAGCCAGTGCTTGGGCTTAGGCCACATGGCTTGCGGCATCTTAGTTGCCAGACCAGGGATCGAACCCGGGGTCCCGGCAGTGAAAGTGCCCTGACCACCGGACCGCCAGAGAATTCCCCATAGCCCACCATTCTGATAAAGTCTCCTGGCTACTTGATCTTTTCTAGAATGTTCTCACATTCTTCCACCCTCCCAGCTTGCCGGTGCCGCTGTGGATTTCTGAAGTCATTTTGGAGTTGGGGGGACAGGGGAGAGGGAAAGTGTGTCCAGTCCACCACGCTGAGCTGGAACTCTCATTCAGTTTATGCCAGGGAAGTGGAAACAGCTTCGCGAGGTCCGGGAGAGCGTGCGTTTCCTGCGTCAGGTTGGCAAGGACTGGGTCCAGCGCCGCCGGGAGGCCCTGCAGAGGGGGGAGGACGTGCCTGCTGACATCCTCACACAGATTCTCAAAGGTGCCAGGGCTCCCTCGAGGGCCTTGGGAGGGCCGGGCAGCGGGGGTGCCCCCCATCAGTTGACTCCAGCTGGTTCTGTCTGGCTCTAGGGGAGCGGGGAGTGGGGAGAAGACCAGGATTCTTAGTGCGCAGGTGGCATCTGCTCCTGGGGCTCTGAGACTCGCCTTGTCTTTCAGCTGAAGAGGGGGCCCAGGACGACGAGATTCTGCTGGACAACTTCGTTACCTTCTTCATTGCTGGTTTGTAGCTTCAGCTGCCACCAAAGGTTTAGGGCTTTGCAGGAGTGAAGGGGACCGTGGATGGCTTAAACCCTGGCTCAGAGACTTTCTTAGACAGTCTGAGCAGAGTTCTGCTGTGGAGCTGGGGGGCTGGAGACGCCCTCTCTCTTAGCTTGGCGAGGCCCAGGAGGCTGTCTTGGTGGCCTCCCACCTGGTTCTGGAGCTGGCGATTGTGAGGATTTGTGAAGCGGCCTTTTTGGGCTCAGGAGAGGTCGGCCACTTGAATTCAGGTCTCTGCCTCACTCAAAATTTATGCCGAGGCCTTCCGTCCACTAGCACCAGAAGACGTGCTAAGCAACTTTATTCATTTGCTCATCAAATATTTCTTGAGCGTGGTCCTTCACCTGGAAAACTTCTCCTCACCCTTCAGCAATCCCTTACGGAAGCCCTCAGGGATTGCCCAGACTCATCAGGCCCCAGTTAGAAGCTCTCCATGGCGCCCGAGCTCCTCTCTGCCCACACATCTCACAGTGTTAAGTCGTATGTTTATCGGTGTAATTCGCTAAGGTCTGTCTCCCCCAGCAGATTGCGTGCTCGGTGAGCCAGGGGTTATGTTGTTTTGCTCACCTGTGTATTCCCAGGGCCCAGTTCCGTAGGTACCCATAAAGATCGGATGAAATGAAGGAAGACCAGGCACAGGGAAGACAGAGATGAACAAGATGAGGGATATTTCATAGTCTGATGGTGGAGGTGGACAGACAGACAGAATTGCCTTGCTGGGCAGTGGATTTTCAGAAAAGGAAGCCTGCCTCCCTTGCGAGAGGGTCACGAAGGGGGAGGGGGTCTGCCATGTGGACGGCGTAGAAGAGGGCCCTCCAGGTGGGGGTCACATTCACAGGTAGCCCGGGAGACCTGGAGCAGTAGGGCTGGAGCAGGACTTCAGGGCACCGTCCTCCACGCGTGATAAAGTGCTTGCCGAATGAAGGCTTGCTGGTCTTCATGCTGTGAGCCAGGGGCCTGAGTCCGGGATGTGGTTCTTCCATAGGCCGGCTCTGTAGCCTGGGCCTCAGTTTGCTCATCTGTAAAATGGGGATGTCCATCCAGCCTTCCAGGTGGAGTTTAATAACTTCCCTCAGGTCCCCCTCGCAGCCCACCACGAGCCCTGTGCCCCTACCGCAAGGGGCCGAGGAGAGGACAGCTGTGTCTCTCCGCCCATTGTCCTTTGAGGAAACTGAGTCACTGCTGGCAATGCAGAGCCAGGGCCAGGCTGGGACTTCCGGCCACTTCTGATTCCCCTGCCCGGCCTCCCCTGTGAGGTCCCCTGGCCGTGACTTGCCCACATTCCAGCCCTGGGAGCAGCTGGACCTCCTTCCCAGCACCTACTTGCTGGAAGGAGTAGGCCCTTCTCTTGCATTCGAGCAGCCCCTGGGGCCCCCTGGCTGGCAGTGGTTGCCACCTGTTAAGCCCCCTACCCCTTTAGAGGAAAGTGGTGCAACTCAGTTCCCTCCCTGGCCAACTGGGGTGGGGGTGGGGTTGATGCTATCAACTCGACCAGATCCTGCCAGAACCCAGAATCAGCCCTCTCCACCTGGGGAGTCGGTCCCCGTGACAGAAGATGCACCCTCTCCAGACCTCAGGGGCTGGTGCCCGCAGCTTCATGGGCTTTGGGCTTGAAAGCTTTGCTTCATTTGAGCCCTAGCTCTGTCCCTCCTGCTGTGTGACCTAAGAGGGACACATTCCTCTCAGCCTCAGCTTGCTCTTCTGCAGAATGGTGACGAATATCCCTCCAGGCCAGGCAAGGCACAAGGGTGGTTGGAGCAAGGGGCTTTTAGGGTGTGAGACACAGATGCACGGGGCGAAGGCCATTTCTTTGACAACATAGGCGGCACCAGGAATGCGGAGGTGGACAGGTGTCTCCCTCGAATCTGTGCGTCTGGCTCAGCCAAGGGGGAGAAGTGAGGGCTTGAGCTACCACCAGGGCTTGGGGTCTCAGAGGCCAGGCCGGCTGGGCCAGCGGCAGCCCCGTAGGCCGTGCGGAGCCTCCTCTCTCCTCCTTCCTGCAGGTCACGAGACCTCTGCCAATCACCTGGCGTTCACGGTGATGGAGCTGTCGCGCCAGCCGGAGATCTTGGCGAGGTACGAGGAGGGGAGATGGGGGGGTTCCCCTTGACACTGGTGAAGGGGTTTATCTGATGTCTTGTTCCTAGGGGACCACCTGCTCCCATCTCCCACGGCTGAGCCCCCTCCAATGTGTCCTGCTTCCCTTCACCCCAGGGTCTTTGCACATGCTGCTCCTACTTCTAAAAGCTCCTCTTCCTGCTTTTCTCCCGGAGAATTCCCCCTCGTCCTCCTCCGCCTTCCTATTTGCCCTCCTCAGAGGCCTTCTTAGACCCCTGAAGCATCCACTCTGTTTCCCCTCCTAGCCTCCTCCCAGCTCACAGATGCATTTTCTCCTGGGACTGTTTGCCTTGAGTCTATTTCAGTCATGAAACCAGAAGCGCCAAGAGGGCAAGATGTTTCCCTCCCAAGATGTACTCAGGGCCTGGTCAGGGGCTGGCACTGAGGACTGAACAGAATTCCAAGCAAAGTGCTGAGGGAGCGCTTGTCTGCAGCTGGCAAGACAAAGGAGGGCACTGCTGGGGAGATGGCATTTGAGCTGGGCCATTGGTTTCCTTAAATACAAACAGTGTCCCTCAAGGACTGTTGCACAGATGGGCTGAGCTAAATGTAAGAGCGCTCTGCAAATGCCGCCGACAGGCTTGGGGGTGAGTCCTCCGTGGACATGGGGAAGGGTCCATCAGAGTTGGACGGTTGTCATCACCAGCAGGAAAGGGCAGACTGAACGATTGCCTGAGAATGTAACACCGTTGACCCTTGAACGACAAGGGTTTGAACCGTGCGGGTCCACTTACACATGGATTTTTTCCACTAAATATTTGCTACAGCACCACACGATCCGCAGTTGGTTGAATCCGTGGATGTGGAGCCACGGACACGGAGGGCCAACTGTAAAGTTGTACTTGGATTTTTGACTGTGCGGAGGGTCGGTGCCCCTAACTCCTGTGTTGTGCAAGGGTCAACTGTAGCTTATTGGTGTTTAAAAATACGTAATAGTATTTATTAAAAATTTGGAAAAAAGCAGAAAAGTTAAAATAATGATTATAATTATAAATCCACGTGTGATGCCCCCATCCACCCAGTGACAGTTCATGGTTAACTACTGAATTTTGCCATGTATATTACCACAACATTGCCCCACAGTTTTGCAACCTCTTCCCAAGTTCTTTTTTATTTAAATTGTGTCTATGTGTATATATGTATATCATATACATATCATATATAATATCATATATATAATAAAATTGACCATTTAAACCATTTTCAAGTGTATGGTTCAGTGACATTAAGTACATTCACACTGTTGTGGATCCATCACCACCATCCTTCACCACCATCCATCCCCAGAACATTTCCGCATCCCAAACGGAAACTGTCCCTGCTAAACACTAACTCCTCACTCCCTGCCTCCTTCCAGCCCCTGGCAACCACCATTCAACCTCCTGTCTCCAGAAATCTGACTCCTGTCGGGACCTCATATGAGTGGAATCATAGTGTGTTTGTCCTTTCTGTTTGGCTTGTTTCACTTGGCATAACGTCCTCAAGGTTCACCCGTGTGGCAGCAAGTGGCAGGGTGCCCTTCCCTTTTGTTCCCTTTTGTTCCCGTCTGAGTGATATTCCCTTGTATGTATGGACCGCATCTTGCTTATCCATTCATCCATCAGTGGACACTTGGGTTGCTTCCACTTTTCGGCTATTGTGAATAGTGCTGCTGTGAACGTCGGCGTGTAAATATCTACTTGAGACCCATCTACCCAGAAGTGGGATTGCTGCATCACATGGTAGTTCTGTGTTTATCATTTTTTTTTTTTTTTTTTTTTTTTTTGCGGTACGTGGGCCTCTCACTGTTGTGGCCTTTCTTGTTGCAGAGCACAGGTTCCGGACACACAGGCTCAGTGGTCATGGCTCATGGTTCCAGCCACTCCGCGGCATGTGGGATCTTCCCGGACCGGGGCACGAACCCATGTCTGCTGCATCGGCAGACAGACTCTCAACCACTGCACCACCAGGGAAGCCCTGATTATTTTCTTATAGTTTTGATCCATCTGTTCCTTATTTTGATGTAAAGAGTCTAGTAAAAGTTTAACTTTTTCACCCAAATGGCTGGCCTGTTTACATAACTCCATTTATTTTTTAATCTATTTTCTCTACTGATTGGAAATGTATCTTATATCATATTATAAATTTTATATTTATTTAGGTGTATTTCTAGATTCTTCATTCTGTCCCATTGATCTATTTATTCATGGCACCGAACCCGTGTCCCCTGCATCGGCAGGCGGACCCTCAACCACTGCGCCACCAGGGAAGCCCTGTGTTTAACACTTTGAGGAGCCTCCATACCATTTTCCACAGCACCTGCACCACTTTACATCCCCTCCCGCCATGCACAAGGGCTCTGATTTCTCCACACCCTCACCAGCACTTGTTATTTTCTGTCTTTTGACAGAAGACCCCGTCATGGGTGGGAAGTGGTCCAGGTCCACCTTTACGGCTGCATATTATTCTAACGGTGCAAGTCCTAAGGCTTGTACCTGCATCCCTGAATCACTCCTTCTGCTGTTTTAAGCTGCTGTGAACCGGGCTGAAATAGGCATCTTTGTGCAAAGACCTTGTTCTGTGGTGGTTTGTTTCCTACAGCCGATTCCAAGCAGCACACACAGCGGGTGAATGTTTTAAGGGCCTGGAACGTAGTTCCCAGCTGCCCGGGCATCTGCGTTTGGACGGGGAGGTTCCTTCAAGAACGGAGGCTGGGGAGCAGTGTGTGCAGCGGAGAAGCCCCAGGCCTCTCTCTTCACGCTTCCTCCCAGCCCGCCCTTCTTAAAACTAACGTGGGGCATCTCTCCTTGGAGACGAACTTGTCTTTGTCTGACTGACAGGCTGCAGGCCGAGGTGGACGAGGTCATCGGTTCCAAGAGGCACCTTGACTGCGAGGACCTGGGGAGACTGCAGTACCTGTCCCAGGTGTGGGGATGGGGGAGAAGCTTCTGGGCAGAGGTGGGCGATTCATCGACCAGCCTGCTGCCTCCTTGAACCCTTTAGTACAGGGGTTCTTGAATGTCGCTGCACCTGAGAATCCCCTGGGAGGTTAAAAAACTGCCCATGTCCAGGCTGCTCCAGACCAATGATACTGAGTTGCTGGGGGAGGGACCCAGCATGGCTACGGTTTCCCAGGTGATTCCAGTATGGAAACCAGCCCAGTTAGTAAAACCCAGTTAGGCCTGGGTTCCACAAGCGTTAGGCTTCCCAGCTGGGGGCCAGGCTCAGCAGAACCCCCCTCCAACCCCCAGCACAGCACAGGAGGAGGCCTTCCTCGAGCTGCCGGAGTCCTTGGGATGGTGGGAGCCCTGGTGTAGAGGGAGGCCTGGCTCTAGTCTCTGGTCTGGTCTGGTCTCTGGCACTGTGGCTTTGCACAACCCCTCCTCTGGGCCTTGGTTTCTCCTTCTGTCACATGAGGGGTTGGACACGCAGAAGAGGCTAACCTTGCAGGGGTCAGGGACCCAGTTCGGCCGTGGGTGCACAGTCAGCACCGTGAAATGGAGCAGAGATGCGTTCGGGACATGCTTCCGGCACTTTCCATGGGGTCTCCTGATGTCTCTTGTTATCTCCCCGTGTGGTGTCTGCAGGTCCTCAAAGAGTCGCTGAGGCTGTACCCGCCAGCGTGGGGCACCTTTCGTCTGCTGGAGGAGGAGACCTTGATCGATGGGGTCCGAGTCCCCGGCAACACCCCGCTCCTGGTGCGTGGGGGCCCTGCCTGCCTGCCCCCAGCTGGTCAATTCGGGGCTGTCCGCTGAGGTCAGGGACTCCTCCAAAGTCCGTGGTCCCGTTATCCTCCCTGGCCTCCCGTGCATTCTTGTTTGAGTCCTACCTTAACCCCGTGATGAATTTTCTCTCCTCACCCCACTGTCCAGTGTAAGATTACAGCGGATGATTCTAAAAGGGAGGTGCCTCATTTACAGCTGAGGCTGCTGAGGCTCAGAGAAGTTAAGTTACTTTCCTGAGGTCACAAAGCCAGCAAGGGGCAGAATGGGATGTGCCCAGTTTCAGAGCTGGCCCAAATTTGCTCCAGTTCCTTCTCTCTCCATGGCCCCTCCTCCCATCGAGGTTGACTTTCTCCCCCACCCCATTCTCCTTTACATTTTGTTCCTCTGGCTGTTTCCTCATTCATTCATTCATTCATTCATTCAGGCTCCACTGATGCACAATGACCTCCCCAAACCCACCACCTGCCCCCAAAACTAGAACGTAACCACCTATGTACGCATCATTCTCCTGATTCCCTCCAAAAGCTGTCACTCTCCTGAATTTTGTGCTTGCCATTCCCTCGCCTCCGTGTGTGTGCACGCCCACCCAGTAAAGTGTCCTAGGACTTGCTCTGTAACTCAGTACAATGTCTATTAAGATAGTGTAGATTTCCACGTGCGGCTGTAGGCCATCCATTTTCACTGCTGTGTAATATTCTGCCATGTGAGTTGCACTATTGCACATTGATTCCGGGGTCAACAGGCATTTGAGAGGGTCCCAGTTTGTTGCCATTATGAGCACAGCTGCTGCTGTCAGCTTTCCTGTCCTTGTGTCCTGATGCAATGTGCAAATGTGTTTTTTGGGTGTGTGCCCAGGAGTGGGAGGGCTGGGTTGTAGAACAGATGACTGATCAACTTTATAAACTAGGGACGAATTATTTTCCAAAGTGGCTTTGCCAGTTCAGGCGCTCCCTTGCGGTGTAAGAGAGAGTCTGTTCCTCATCTGCCTCACCACTTAGTAGGGCCCAATTTCTTATTTTTTTGCCAGTTCAGTAAGTGTAAGGAAAGTATTTTGCTGTGGTCTTGATGTGCACTTTCCCAACTACTGGTGAGGCTGGGCAGCCCTACACTGTTTTTCCTCCTCTGTGAGGTGTCTGTTCATTTCCCTCTCTTGGGTCGTTTGTCTTTTCTTATTATTATGTAGAGCTGTCTTTACAAATTCACATGTTAATCTTTTATCAGGTAGATGTGTTGCAAATGCCATCTCTAGATACGTGGTTTGTCTTTGTTTTTAATGATCTGACGTTCTTAAATTTTTTAGTGGTGAGTTATCTTGTTTTGTCTTGTTTAAGAAATTCCTCCCTGCTTTGAAGTCAGAAGAGTATATTCACTTACATTAACGATTTTACACTGTTTTTGAAAGCTAAGCTCCTATCTATCTGAAATTGATTTTGCGTATGGTGTGAGGTACGGGTCTGTGTCTGCTGAGGCTACTATTGCAAAGCATCACGGACACAGTAGCTTAAGAGCAAAAGTTAATTTTCCCACGGTCCTGGAGGCCAGAAGTTCAAGATTTAGGTGTCAGCAGGTTGGTTTCTTCTGAGGCCTCCCTCCTTGGCTTGCAGACAGCTATCTTCTCCCTCCATCTTACCTGGCATCTTCTCTGTGTGTGTCTGTGTCCTAATCTCCTCTTCTTGTAAGAACACCGGTCATACTGGATTAGAGGCCCCGATGACCTCATTTTAACTGAATTACCTCTTTAAAGAGCCTATCTCCAAATACAGTCACATTCTGAAGTTAGGACTTCAACTTATGAATTTTAGGGGGATGGAGTTCAGCCCCAGACAGAAACTGTTTATTTTTACAGAGGAGAAAGACGTGCTCCAGTCCCACCTGTTGTCTCCCTTCCCCAGGGCTCTGCCAAGCCCTCTCTAGCACGTATCAAAGCTTCATCCATGTGTACTTCTTTTTTTTTTTTTTTTTTTTTTTTTTTTCTTTTTTGGCCACACCATGCAGGGTGTGGGCTTTTAGTTCCAAGACCAGGGATCGAACCTGGGGCCCTGGCAGTGAGAGCGTGGAGGCCTAACCACTGGACCGCCAGGGAATTCCGTATCTGTACTTTTTTTTTTTTTTTTTTTTTCTTTTTTGGCCACACCATGCAGGGTGTGGGCTTTTAGTTCCAAGACCAGGGATCGAACCTGGGGCCCTGGCAGTGAGAGCGTGGAGGCCTAACCACTGGACCGCCAGGGAATTCCGTATCTGTACTTTTTTTTTTTTTTTTTTAAATCATCCTGCACCAATACCACCTGCCTTAACGACCATCTCTTCAGAATGCCCTTACATCTGGCAGGGCGAGGCCCTGGGGCTGACTCTCAACCCACGTGTGCAATCCCATGGACCCTGAGTGGGCAGACCCAGGCTCTAATCCCGGCCCCGCTCCCTGCTGGCTGGGCCATCTCAGGGAAGACCCTGAACCTCCAGGCCTCAGTACCATCCTTGTAAGATGGGGATAATGGTACCTGAGTCAACAGGATAATACAGGATAATGTACATCACGTGTCTGGCAAAAACCCCTGGCACATAGTAGGCGCCCTTTGCTGACCTTAGACCCCTCCTGGTCTTATGCTCCCACTCAGCTCCAGGCCCCCCCTCCAGCCCTGGATGCCCTGGACTCTCACACAGAGAACCAGGGGCAGCACGGGCTTGGGGAGACACTTTGTGCAAAGGTCAGCACCCGGGGCCCAAGTTATGGGGCATGAATGGCCCCTGGGGGCCGGGGCAAGGAGGATCAACTTCAATCAGGAGGCACCAGGTGTGCAGGTGAAAGGCTAGTGGGGGCTCTGCGGCTCCCCCACCCCCACCCCGCTGAAGCTAAGCCTTGTGCTGAAGAGAAACTTTGAATAACAACAGCTCTCAGGAATCTAGAGAAGGATGGCCTCGCAGCAGCCCTGAGTTTGCATCTCATTTTGGCCGCTTACTTGCCAGGTGACTTCAGGCAAGTCATGAACCTCTGAGCCTTAGTTTCCTCATCTGTAAAATGGGGATAATTGCAGCTCCCCCCCATAGGGTGAGGTCAAGCATGGGATGATGTAGCATGCCCAGCTGGTTGGCAGCATATTGGGCTGCCCCCTTTCTTCCTCTTAGAGACTTTTCAGGGGCCAGTGGAATTCCGCACTGGTCCAGATGGGCAGGTGGAGAGATGGCCGGGTGGAGAGATGGGTGGGGAGATGTGTGGGTGGGGAGATGGGCGGGTGGAGTAGAGCAGGGGTGGGGAGTGCGGGAGGGGGTACTCTGCTCCGAGTCTCCCCACTGGGTGACTGCAGCAGGTTGGGGAGGTGCGAGGGGACCCATCCTCAGAGCCAGAGACAAGCAGATACTCTGCCCGGCAGTTCAGCACCTATGTCATGGGGCGGATGGACACATACTTTGAGGACCCGCTGACTTTCAACCCAGATCGCTTCAGCCCCAAAGCACCCAAGTAAGTCTCTCTTCAAGCTGTCCACAAGTGGAGACCTGGTGGGAGGATGGTCCCAGTGGCCTCTGGTCTGAGCTGCCTGTGCTCACTGAGCCCACATAGCCTTCCAGATCACTGCGAGGGAGTTGTGAACCCCACTCTGCCCCCATTTACAGGGAGGAAATCACGGCTCGGAGAGGTTAAGTAACTTGCACAAAGATGAACAGCCAGGAAGGGGCAGAACCAAGGTTGGAGCCCAGCTCAGACTGGTTTTAAAGTCTGTGCTCATAACCAGTCCCTTATACTGGGAAGGCCTGTGGCTTGGACAAGTGACTGCAGCCCTGCCCCGCCACACCTTGATGCCCCTATCTGAGAGATG
>NW_006783036.1:4755911-4766370 GCF_000442215.2 Lipotes vexillifer | reverse complement strand
CCGCCCCCCCCCCCCCGCCACACCTTGATGCTCCTATCTGAGAGATGAGAATACCGGCGGCTCCCCCTAGAGGTGGCTGCGGGGGTGAATGGCTTCAACGCCGGAGCAGCGGTGGGGAGGAGAGCCAGGCCCGGGCGGCCCAGAGCTGGGCGTGCGACCGGCTGGACAAGTGCAGTAAGTGACGTAGGGCCTTGGGGGTGCCGCTTTGCCTCTCTGAGCCTCAGTTCCTCCATCTGTGAAATGGGAATAATAACAGCGCCTTCCGGAAGGCTCAGAGGAGGATAAAATGAGACAATGCTGACCCAGAGCTTAGCCGAGTCAGCTGTTGATGTCTTTAGCATGTTCGAAAACCAGCCCTGGCCCAAAGCCGGTCATCACAAGGTTGGCTTTGTCACGACTGTCGTGGGGCTGCCTCCTGACGCCTCTCTCCCCGCACGCAGGCCGAAGTTCACCTACTTCCCGTTCTCCCTGGGACCCCGCTCCTGCATTGGGCAGCAGTTTGCTCAGGTAGGGGGCCAGCGCTGGGGTTTCTGCCCAGAAGTGACTGCGGGGTGATGTCTTGTCCAGGAAGCATTTCCGAGCCCTGCTCTGGGTCCCTGGGCTGGGGGCCGGGGGGGGGGGGGCTGGGGCCCCAGGCAGCTGGGGGGCGGGTGCGGGCCGGGTCCCGCGCGGGGTGGCCCTGGCCGGCGGCCGGGGCAGAAGGGGAGAACCTTCGCTGGGGCAGCTCTGATCGGGGAGAGTTGACTGGCTGGGGGGGGGGGGGCGGGGGGGGGGGGGGCTGGGGACCCAGGCAGCTGTGGCATTTGCTGTTCATTCCCTCATTCACACCACTGACCCTCCCCACCCTGCCCCTGCGCGCACAGATGGAGGTGAAGGTGGTCATGGCCAAGCTGCTGCAGAGGCTGGAGTTCCGGCTGGTGCCCGGGCAGCGATTCAGGCTACTGGAGCAGGCCACGCTCAAGCCACTGGACCCCGTGCTGTGCACCCTGCAGCCTCGGGGCTGGCAGCCCGCGCCCCCGCCCCCGCCCTGCTGAGGGGGCCCCGTGCAGGACCGGACTCCTCCACCAGGGCCGCGCCCACGCTGTTCCCCTGCCCTCTTCCCCGGGAGCGCCCTCCACACTGGCTCCCAGCGGGCCCTCTGCACACCGCCACCTGCTTCACAGCCCTGAGAGCTCTCCGTCCCCTGCTAACTCCACCGCCCTTCCTGGACCAGAGCCTGCCATCTCCCAGCTGCCGCCCAGATGTGCTGTTGTCTCCCCCCACCTCTTTGCACAGGCCACGCCCTCTGCCAGACACCCTAACTCTTGCTCACTCCCTAAAGCCCTCTTCAGGTGTCACCTCCTCCAGGAAGCCCCCCTTGCCACCCCCCGGCTGGGCCAGGGGCCCCTCCTCTGTGCTCCCTTGGCCACCTGTGCTACCTCTAGCACCACACTGACCACGCTGTATCATGAGTGTCCTTCGATGTGACCGACCGCCCTGCCAGGCTGTGAGTGCCTCAAGGGCAGGGTCTGCGTGTGATTCACCTCTGAGCCCCCTGTGCCCACCCAGGGCCTGGCACAGAGTTGATGCTCAATAAATAAATGTGTTGACTGCATGAATGAACGGCCAGACCAGGCCAGGGCGCTCTGGCCTCCGTTTTCTCATCTGTAAAATGGGTGCCTTGTTGAGGCTGATCTCCCTAAGGGCTGATGCAGCTATGGAAGCTGCCCCTGGAGATGCCCAGACAATGCCACGTCGGGAGAAGACGGCCCATGTTCCCAGGAGGGCCCCATGTTATGTGCAAGGCCATGCTCCTGGGGGGTGAGGCTGGGACTGTGGGCAGTTTTGAGAGCTTGATTTGAGAGGGTCGGGGGCCCTGGGGCCTGTATGGTCTAGTCTGCTCCCAACAAGGCCACTGACACTCCAGAGGGCCTCTCATAGGCTGGAGCCCCCAGGATCTCTATTGGGGGCAGCTTGGTGGAGCTGAGTGTGGACGCCTGGCCTCACACCCGCTGCACCTGTGCACCTGCTGGCACAGGACTGCCCCTCCTGACCTGGGCGGAGGAGGCTGCTGGGGCCCAGGCGCTGAGACTGTAACCCTCGCGGCGGTGGGTGGGTGAGGAAGCCGTCCCTTCCTCCTCGAGGCTGAGGGGTGGCCAAGGGGCAGGAAATACTGCGCCCGCCATGTCCTCTGGGCCTGTCCAAGGGAAAGGGTCTGTTTCTCCTTCAGCACTTGAGAGTTCGTCTTCATGCAGGAACGGCTGGCCCACTGCCTGGGGTACATGTGCTGGACAGGTCCCCCCACCATACCTGAGAGGGCACAGATCCAGAGTGGCCCCTGCTGTACGCCAGCTCCTCAGCCCCCGCTGCAGTCTTGAACGACAGCTCCGAGGGGTCTTCCCAGTTAGCAGACGGGGAAACTGAGGCTCAGGGGAGGAAGTGGCATGCTCAACACAGGTGGGTGTTCTGCCCTAGGATGGGGCTGCGTTCCCAGCCCAGGCTGGACATGGGGTCCCACGAGAGCAGTCGTATCTGAGCCTCTGGGCAGGGCGTCTGGCCTCTGGGACGCCTCTGTAGCTGCAGGTTCCTTGCCAAGTGAGGGTCCTCCCACTCCGGCAACACCAGACTGACCTGAGCGCTCGGCTGGGCCCTTATCAAGCTACGCCCCACCCTCTCTGTTTCCATCTCCCTGCCTTGGGGTGGTGGTGGGGAGGCCAGAACCTCCTGTAGCTCTGAGAAGGGTGTGTCTGGGCCAGCTGGATCGGGTCAGCTAGGCTGGGGCCTGGAAACCTTTCCTTTTAAGCCCGCCCCCCCCCACCACCACCACCACCAGGAGACCTCAGTGTGCACAGGGCTGGTACCAACCCCCGGGGCCCAGGCAAGATGGATGGGATTAAAACCAAGGTCCTGCAGCCAGACCTCCTGGGGTCAAATCCTACCCCATCTGTCACTGGTTACGGGGCTTCGCCCCCAGTTTCCCCATTTGTAAGGGAGGACAAATAACAGGACCCACATCCGAAGGTTTGTGGGAGAATTAAGAACGTTCTACGTGGATGGTGCTTAGCACAGAGCCTTTCAGCGTCAGTGCTGCACACTCAACAGCTGTAAACTGTAACTGGCGGTGGCATCTTTATTGCTGTTACGTCCAGAGGAGGAGGCCGGGCAGTGCAGTTCCCAGAAGAGCCACACGGTGGCGCCCCGGCGCAGCTCTCAGAACTGCGGGTCCGCCGCAGGCAGGGTGGGCGGTGCCTCCCCAACCCTCGAAGGGTCCGGAGGTCCGGAGGGGGAGGGACTCGAGGCGACGCAAGCCCAGCCTCCTGGAGGAGGGGTCAGGGCGAGAGGCGCGGGTGGTCTGGGGCATCCAATGACCACTGGGATGGGGGTAGGGAGGCGGGCATCACGGTCCTATTCCACAGATGGGGCATTGAGGCATGGCGAGGGTCGGGCAGCTGGTGGGGCGGCAGGGGCACTGCCACGCGGGTGGGGGGGGGCAGCGATCACTCGGTGCTTCCCCCCACCACCTCTCCGGGCGGTGGGCCCGCGTCTGGTGGTGGGATGCCGGCAGACCCGCAGTGGGACGAGCCGGGGGGTCTGGAGTCACCTGGAAGGGGTAGTTTTGGCAAGAAAAGTCCCGCGGTGGAGAAATGCCCAAAGATGAGTATGGCGTCAGGCTGTTTCCTGCTGCCTCGGTAGGTCTCTGGTCCCCTCTGCCCTGCGTTCCCTCCCTCAGGACCTCGGGCACTGATGGCCCTTTCCCAGCCCGCCCCCTCATCTGTAAACCTGGACAAGGTGAGGTGGGTCTACGGTCTCACTCCGGGCAGGAAACTTCCAGCCTGCACACTCACCCAGGTCCCCCCTGATCCCTCAGCTTTCAGCTGCTCTAACACCTCCCCGGAAGTCACCTCCGGTGCCCTCGGCTCCAGGGGTCTGGAGGCTGGTGATGGGGGACCCTCAGGGTGTCTTCTGGCCAGGCTGGGGTGGGGAGTGGCCTCAGGAGCTTTGTCTGCTGGTGTGGAGATGAGAAGCTTGGCCCAGCCGTGGTCAGATGGGAGGTTTTCTTCCTCTGTGCTCTGGGTGCTGGGACTGGAGGCTGGCTCTGGGATTGCCTGGCAGCCCTGCTGGGCCTCAGTGGCAGCCAGCATGGGTGGGCAGAGGGCCACAACTAGTTGCCCTGCTGGGAAGGTTCTGGATGGGGCTCAGCCCCTCCTGGTTGTCTTGGCCGAGTAGGTATGGTGTCCACTACCCTAGTAGGTCCAGCCAGGCAGACCCCACAAGCACAGTGTGTGTGGGGTTCCCTGGGTGATCACGAGAGGGGATGGCCACCTGGAGGTGACATCAGGGGAGGGGCGAGAGGGGGCTCAAGCCAGGGGTTCGTTCTGCGTCACACCCCCTCTGCGTGGATGCTTACTCCCCTCTGAGGCGAGAATGCCGTATCTTCTGGCGGCTTCCCGATAAGTATGTGACCTAAAGCGGGTCTCAAACCCCTAAATGCACGTCTGCCCAGACTTCACCCTGGGCTCCTCCAGACAGCCTTGGGCATCTCTGCCTGGACGTCCAAAAATAACCCCAGCCGGGGGAGGGGGCAGACACTGGGGTATTTCTGGCAGGCGGCAGGAGACTTGCAGAGGAGGGGCATTTCTCTGAATCAGGGTTGGGATGGCGACAGATGGTCTAGGGCTTTAAAAACACTCATTTCTCCCAGAACATGGCTCTCCCACACTTTCTTCCCACTGGAGGAAACCATGGTCACCCTCCTGGTGTTGCCCACCTTAGGCAGCCTCTGCTGGTGGGCTAGCTCTGGCCAGCCAGGCCGAGTGGTCACGCCCAGGGCGGGGGACCTGAGGGTCACGGCAGAGGATGGGGCCAGAGGAGGCCCAGAGCCTCCCACTCTCGGCTGTCCCACAGGCAGCCTCCAGCTGGCCATGCCCAGGCCCCAGGCCTGCCCTGCAGGAGGCTCCATGGACCACAAGGCAGTGTGGCCGGGCAGGAGGTGGGGAGTCCTGGAGCCTTTCATGAAGGAGCCCGGCCTCCCAGGTGGGGTGTGGAGGGTCCCAGGGTCAATGCCAGGCGGGCAGGGGCAGAGGGCTTGTCTCCCCTCCCCACTCCCGGTCCTTGGGCCCAGCTCCACTGGTTCAGCTTTTGCGGGGGCAGAGGGGGGTGATGCAGCCGTGGCAGAGCTCCTGCATCCCCAGCCTGGGGGCAGGGCCCTTCGGGCGGCCCTGGCATCCTGGCTGAGGAGGAATCCGTGATGGTGGCGTTGGCCAGCCCCGGGCCCAGCTGTACTGTGACCCTCGGCCCATTTCTACAGACAGGGCCCCGAGAGGTGGGGCCTCACTGCCTCGCCCCTGCTGTGAGCCCAGGAGCCTGAGGGAGGCCAGAGGCGGCCCTGGCATCCTGGCTGAGGAGGAATCCGTGATGGTGGCGTTGGCCAGCCCCGGGCCCAGCTGTACTGTGACCCTCGGCCCATTTCTACAGACAGGGCCCCGAAAGGTGGGGCCTCACTGCCTCGCCCCTGCTGTGAGCCCAGGAGCCTGAGGAGGAGGCCAGAGTCTCCCCAGCAGCTCCACATCCCCTGGGCCACCCGCATCTCGCACACACCAAATGACGGCGGCTCCTTGGCCTGCGCCCAGAGGTGAGGGGTCGCCCCAAGGAACCCAGGAGCTGCCCACACCCTTACACCCCAGGGATACCCAGTGCAGTTGACGGGCCTCTCAGGCTTCTTTCCTGGCCGGGAGGCTGGAGACCAGGAGGCTCACCCAAGGCCACCCAGGCAGCCATCAGCTTAGGGTGCCTGGGCTGGATGGGGGTGCCCCGGGTGTGGGAAACCAGCTCCCAGAGCTGCACTGGAGTGTGTGTGTGTGTGTGTGTGTGTGTGTGTGTGTGTGTGTGTGTGTAAGCCCTATGTATATGTGAGCCCATGGGTGCGTGTGTGAGCCCCACAAGTGTGTGTCCATTTGTGTCTCTCCATATATCTCTGTGTGTCGGGGGTCTCCCTGTCTCTGTGTATCTCTGTCTCTCGCGAGTGAGGCTGTGCGTACGGGTCTCAGCATCCGTGTCTGCGTGTCTCAGGCTGCGTGCATCTGGGTGTGTGTGTGCCGTGACCTGAGCTGTTAAAGGAGGTGTCTGTTTTAAGCTAAGGAGGTGGATACGCCTGGTGTTCGGCCCTGGCTGTGCGTCGCACACCCCATCCTGAGCCCGACAGGTTAGGTGGCCCCGCCCAAGACCGCACACCCAGGGGACGCAGGTCCATCCAGCGGGTGCGTCCTCCTTCCTTCTTCAAGTCATGGTCACCAAGGCCCCAGGAGAGGCTCCTTGTTTGAAACTTTCCTGCCTCTATTTACGGGGCAGAGGGCCCGGGAAGACGGGGTGTCCAGCAGGGAGGAGGTGCCAGAACCCCTGAGACCCAGCTGGGGTCCGTGTGAATGTGGGGAGGGCAGGTGCCCACAGGAAGCAGGGCGTTCACCTTGACCCCGCCAGGCTCCCACGCCCTCCCACCTCTGATCAGGCCAGCCCTGACCCTCCCTCCCTCCTGGGTCACTTTGCTCCCAGCATCGGTGCTGGTTGGCTGAGCAGTGGGAACTCAGGGACTGATGGGGGAGCAAGTGGGGTGTGGGAGGTCGCTGAACGCGCGGTCCCCAGGCAAGTGGTCACTGCGAGGCTCGTGGTCATCCTCCTCTGTGAAGTGGGACATGGCTTCCCCTGAGACCACGCGATGTTGGGGAGGGCCCGGGAGGGACCCCAGCTCAGAGCAAACCCAGGAAATGTGCACCTCCTACCCCCTGTTCCCTTCCAAGCACCCCAGCTCTGGCCCGCTGCCAAGTTCACAGGAGCAGCCCTCCCGCCCCCGCACCCTACCTCCCGCCACATCCATCCCCGCGGCACCCCGAGCTCTTCCGCGGAGCTTCTCCTCTGCCTTGAACCTGACCCTGGGCGCCCAGGTGTCAGCCTGCTCCTCCCTGACCGCCTCCGCTCACCCTGCGCCCTGCCCTGCCCTTCCTCCGCCACCCCGCACGTGCCCGAGAGCCCCCCAGGAGGCTGCGCCCACGTCCCCCTCAGGCCCCGGCAGCCACTGCCCATCACGGATGCCCACCGGGCGGCTGAAATGACATCACACACTCCTTGTGAGCTAAGACCATGCCAGGTCTCGGTGCCCGTGACAGGGACACGACAGGTGCCCTCGGCTGGGCAGAGTCAGGGCTGCAGGATGGGCTGGGAGGGGCCAGAGGGCGCAGGTGCATAGGTACCCGCCCCCCAAGTACACACGCACATACATGCTCACGCAGGAATGTGCACACACACACACACACACATCCCCCTACACTCGTGTACACGCTCCCGTGCACGCAGGCGCACACCCACACACTGTCACACACACACTCATGAACACACACGCAGTGGGCTCAGGGACAGAGGAATCGAGTTGTTTTTTCCTCAATACATGTTCCCACACTAAAGAAAACAGGAAGGGACTTGGGGCCAGGGCCAGGAAGAGGAAGTGGCCTGCACACAGGGAGCCGGCTCCAGCCGGGTGGGACTCAGGGGCAGACAGACAGAAGGCTGCCGGGTGGGGAGGTGGAGTGTGCCCACAGGGGGTCTACGCCCTGGTGCTAGTCCTGTCTGAGGGCTCCACAGGCGTCACCCCTCACGTATCCAGTTGAGAAACCAAGGCAGGGGTGGCTCGTCCCAGTCCCCAGCGAGGCAGGTGGAGCTGGCCCTGGACCCAGGCTCATGTGACATCACACTCCCCCAGCCCTGGTCCTGCAGCCCCATCTGGAAGTGGCCACGGTGGAGTCCTCTGCCTGTGAGTCCAGGTGCCTTGGTGGGGCTCTTTCTGCAGCCACGCTGCTCGTCCAGCACTGGGCACACCCGTGGTACCTGGCCTGGCCTCTGGTGGTCTCGGGGGGCACCCTGAGGTGGGTTCCACAGTGTGCTCCTCTGGGGGCCCAGCCCAGGGAGCCCCAAGCACATGCTGCTGGAGATGACACACACATGATGGGACCATCAGCCCAGCCTGCGAGGCCCCGCGGGACCATGTGTGCCTTATGGCAAGGGCTCTGTGGGGTTCTCCCTGCCCCCAAGCCTGGCCTAGGCCTGGGCACACAAGGTTCTCATAAATGCTTCACTCATGTGGAGATGGAGGCACAGAGAGGGGCCATGACCTGCCCAAGGACACACAGCGAGACAGGTCTGAACCCTCTCATGCCCTCCCGCTGCAGCTCCAGGGGAAAAGTAAGGTGGAGGCCTGGGCACGTGGGTCCCACCTGGTTCCAGCCCCTCCCTAGAGATACAGCTGTCACCTGTGGTGCTCCAGCTGCGGCGGGAGAGACTCCTCCCCACTCTGCAGGTAGGGGGCGCCCAGAAGAGCTGCTTCTCTCCTTGCTGACCTGCCTCCTTTCTTTCCTGCGTGCCCTCCCAAGGCACAGGGCAGCTAGGTTTCCACTCACGCCTAGAATCCCAGTCCTGGGATCACATCTAGCTGGTGCAGAAGGAGGGGGAGGATTTCTGGGGTGCAGCGGCTGGGGGTTTAGGGCTCCAGAGACAGATCCAGTCCTTCTTTGTCTTTTTCTCACTTAAAATAAAAATCTCAGTTAGGAGAGACCCAGGATGACCAGCAGTCCTTGTTTGCCTGAGACTGAGCGTTCCCAGGATACATGAGGACTTTCAGGGCTAAAACAGGGAAATGTCCAAGGAAACCAGGACAAGTCACTCTAGAGGAACTCCAAAGCCATTTAATCTAATTCCACCTGATGCTTGAACTCTCCACTGTGTCGTCACCCAGTAGCTGTCCAGCCCTGCTTACACACCTCCAGTGACAGCGAGCTCATTACTGTTCATAACAGCAAGAGCCAACCAAGAGGTAGACACAGCCAGGACCAGGCACTGACCACAGTGAGGTCAGAATTTGCAGAGCAGAGTGCAGGGTCCTCTGACCTGCCTTTAGGGGCAGTCAGAAAAGGCTTCCCAGAGAGGGAGACTCGGGAGGAGGACGGGGAATTCCTGACCAAGGGAACCCCACAGGCAAAGGCCAAGAGGCTTAGAACCATCTCACATGGATTGAACTCCTTTGCTGTTCTCTCTGACAGCAGGTGTGACTCTACAGCCCTCCTCCGACCCTGTCTCTGGAAAGGAACCCCTCCTGCCTCCACTCCCCAGGTCTCCAGGCTAGGAAAGGTCTCATTGCCAATGGAAGAGCCGCTAGATGCCTTGGAATACCATTCCACCCCCGTCTCATTTTTCTGAGGCTCGTGGACCCTTCACCACCAGCATCTGCCCCCTGCTCCAGGAATGCTGCCCTGGCTTCCCCAGCCCTGCAGGCCTCCCCTCTCACAAGCACCAGGCTTCTTCTCTCCTTGAGGTCACTACTGTCTCCAGCCCCTGCCAGGGTCCCTTGTCACTCTCCAGTTGAGCTTTCCCACTTCTCACCTTTGCACCTGCTGGTGTCTCTTCCTGGAGTGCCCTTTCTTCCCCTGAAAAAGCTTTCTTATTCCTCAAAGAAGTAACTCAAATGCCAACTCTTCCAGGAAGCCCTCCAGTATTTCTCTGATTGGAGTTGATACCAGCCTTCTCTTTAAGTCACCGTACTCCCTCTGTGCTCTTCGTGCAGAACAAGGTAGACCTCGAGCCTGGGCGGGCTCGAGCCCTGGGACCGGCACCGAGCAGTGGGAGCTCAGCCCAGAGCCCTCCACTTGCCTCACTGCCCTGGTCTCTGGCCTGGGTCCCTGTGGGGACTCAGGAGCGGGACTGGGTTGGCTCTTAGGCAAGCACACAGCAAGTGCACACTAAGTGCTTGCTGAGGTGTGTTCTCTCAACTGATATTTCCTGACCACCCACTCTGTGCCAGACACAGGGTCACATGGCTGCCCTTGGGTGTGGGGGGGTCCATCTCCATTCCCCGCCCCCCCAGCACACATGGAGCAGTTAGAACCCAGGAGGCGGAGGTGCCCCTGAGTGTGGATGGCTCCCATTTGCCAAACAAAGGCGAGGGGCACACCTTACAGTCGCCTTGGAGACAGACAGCCCAGCTCCAGAGCCCAGCTCCGGTCACACCCCTAACTGGCTTTGGGTAGGTCACTTAAGCCCTTCTGTGACATGTAGAACATAGGGGAGGCTGCCCCAGGGACCTGAGAGCAAGGACAAGGGTGGCAGCTCTCAGCACAACCCCGGCACCAGGCGCATATGCTCCAGGGTGGTATCGCTCCTTGCCATCCGTCTCTAACGCCCCTAAGTGCCCCTCACTGCGTAGGTGGGACCAGTCCCGGAGACAGAGCTTGCAGGCATTCTGGGGTCCCAGGCTGGGGCGGGGGTCTCGCAGCCTGACTAAGCACCCCGAGGTGCAGTGTTTTCTTGGGCAACATTCTGAGGCTGCCAGAGAGGCCCGCGCAGGGGAGGGCAGTGCCCAGATTTATCCACCAATCCCGCCGGCTCCTGGCCCTGGAGCGCGTTCTTATCTTCCTGACCCAGCATGGTGGGGGGGGGGGGG
>NW_006783036.1:4727438-4755847 GCF_000442215.2 Lipotes vexillifer | reverse complement strand
GGGGGGGGGGGGGTGGTAGCCAGGGCTGCCGGGGCAGGACACTGTCTGGGGACTGGACGCCGAGTAGGGCCGGCACCCGCGAGCCCCACCAGGTGGGTGACAGCCGCCGAGGGCCCTGAGCGTCCCAGCGGGCCGTGGCGGGCTGCCCGCCCATCTCCTGCACCATGTCGGACGGCGAGGGCCCCTCGGCCGGTGAGTGGCAGCGCTATATTTACCCACTGCTGCTCTGGTTGCAGAGCCAAGGCCACTGGTCACCGAGGGCGCTGGGCCCCCTGCAGGCTGCAGGCAGCTGTGGGGCTGGACCCCCTTCCTCTGGGCCTGATGTCTGGGGGTGCTGGCTCCTGGAGTGGGGCGAGTGACTTTCAAAGCTCACTGTGCCTCACACGCCCACCGCCCCCCCTCCTCTTGCCCGGCTTCCCAACGGGGCTAGAGCAGGAAGCTGTTTCTGCTGGAGACCCTCCCGGCTTTCAGTGGGGCGTCCAGAGCGACCCACGGTGCAGCAGGGGCCCTGGCTGCGGCTGGATCCTGGGTGGGCTCAGGGTGCCGGCCTCTGGAATCATGTGCAAACGAGTGTGCATGAACATTTACCTGTCATCAGGGGGAAGTGGGAGTCCACAGCATCCATCAGACTCCCCAGAGGTCTGAGACCTCCAGGAAGTTCTGAGCTTCTGGTCTGACAGCACAAAGCAGATTCCCCCCATGGGCCCCCAAATCCTCTAGGTTGGAAATGGCCTGGGACACAGGCAGGCGGAGGGGTGGTCTGACACTGGAATCTGCCCACATGTCCTCTGCTCTGCCCGGAGTGAGGGGCTATGGTGGGGACTGGCTGCCCATGTCCCTGGCTGGTGGCCCCTGGCTCTGTCCAGCTGAAGACAAGCTCTGATGTGGACGTCATCCTGAGCCTGCCTCAGGTGGGGCAGGGGCTGGAGACAACTTAATCCAAGGCATATACTGGGGACTCTGGAGTCAGGCTGCCCAGGTCCAAGTTCCAGTTCCTTCACTTCCAAGTTGGGTGACCTTGGGCAAGTGGCTTGACTGCTCTGAGCCTCAGCGTCCCCAGGTGGGAAAGGAGACAGTGGTAACAGTACGTAACCCACAGGGGGTCGTGAACATTGAATGTGATGACACATGAAAGCGTCTGCAGGTGTGTAGTGAGCGCTTAGCAGTGTCTTCATGGAAACAGCAAGTGGGGGTCCCGGGCCGGCGCACAGAAGCCCATGGGCCTGTGCATCCCTGCCGGGCCCCCTCCAGCCAAGTCTGGCCGCCTAAGCCGCTGCATGCCTGTAGGTCATGGATTCCTTCTCCGTCAAACGTTGCCGTGGGGAATCTCGGGCAGGTCAGGCTGTCCCGGAGGGCCTCAGGGTGCCTTGTGGGCAACAGCGGTGTGTGCCCACTCTTCATGGTGTTGGATGGACACTTCCAGTGCCTGGGCCTGGCTGAGTCAGATGTAGAGCAGAGGGTGTGTGTATGTGTGTTGGGGAGGGGGACACCGACAAAACTGGCCTGACCTCACCCTCTTCTGCTGGACGCCAGTGGCGCTGGCTGCCAGGAATTGTCCGCTGAGCCAGCATGGTGGGGGAAGTGCAGACAGGCCCTTTCTGGCTGGCTCTGCCCACACCTGACACAAACCCGGAATAGCTCTCTCCCTCCACCAGGGACACAGCCCTGCTTTTAGCAGCTTGTAAAACCACCCTGCTGTGGGGATGGGTATTTCAGGAAGCCCAGGACAATATTAGCCCTTCAGGGCGATGGAATGGATAGTGTGTGTGTGTGTGTGTGTGTGTGTGTGTGTGTGTGTGTGTGTGTGTGTGGCCTGGAGGCTGGGAGGAGACAGCCTTCACTGTCGGGTCTGAGAGAAGGTCAGCTGGATCGGAAGCTGGTGGGCAGCATCCTTGCTCTGCCCATCCTGGCTGGGTGGGCTTCTCTGGGTGAGGTTGGTGCCTGGCTTCCCGCCTACAAAATACCGTGTGATGGTCTTTGGTCTCTGATGTGCTGGGCTTGGGCTCACACCTGGTTGGCAGGAGTAAAGACAGAGCCTGTGTGCAGAGATGTATGTTTGTTTATGGTGAGGGGGGAGTGCTCCTAGAGTCTGTTGTCTGAAATTCAAGTCTTTCTTGGATTCCTACTGTGCAGCAGTGATTGGGCCCAGGAGGCTGCTGTGAAATATTTCCACCTATTCTCAGTATCCAATCTCTGTGTCTGTGTAGACAGCGGGAAATTTCTCAGCTCTCTGCCCACGACCTCTGTGACCTTGGGCAGATTACTCAAGGGTGCTGTGCCTCAGTTTCTTCATCCGTTAAATGGGGACAATAATAGACATTAGCTCTTCAAGTTCCAGGGAGGATTAAGTGACCGAAAGCATGTAACACACTGAGCATAATGCCAGGCTTGTTGTTAGCAGTCATAGCTGTTGTTTTTATTATTCAACCAGTAAATGAGCTGCGACCCAAAAAGGAAAATGAAGGGACCAAACTGTCTGCTGTGTACTGGCCATTGTGGACACTCCGTTTAATCCCAGGAGGCGGGTGGCCTGAACTCCACTGTATAACTAAGGAAACTGAAACTCAGAGAGGCAGACAGACTTGTGCAAGTTCACCCAGCTGGGCAATAGTAGAGCTGGGCTTTGAACCCAGCTTCCCGGACCCTATTTGTGCAGAACCCAGATCAGATGCCCCTTCCAGGAAGTCCCACCCTGCTTACCTGGGGGATAGGGAAGCTAGCCATCTTGTAGGTATTTCTGGCTCTCCTGTGAGCAATGGCCGTTCTCATTTGGAGACAGCTAGCTTAACATTTCTCCAATGTTACAGGCTCCAATTATTTCCAATAATTTGGAGCCTGTAAAAAAAGAAAGGGTGGTACCTTGTTAGAGTGCCAGGAAAATTCCACAGCACGGAGCGCAGTGGCAGGTAGTCCACTCTGGGATTTATGGCCCTGTGCCTGGGCAAGGGAGCCTGGAGGCTAAGGTTACCGGGAGTCAGCATCATATTTATAGCAGGAACTCGCCTGCACCGAGAACTGCCAGCCTGTAACCATGTCCAGTGAAGGTGCTTCCCTTACAGTCACCTGGCTTCCAGACCTGGCTCTGCCCCTTAGCAAGGTGGCGGCTGGACAGGTCACTTCCTCACTGAGGCTCGGCTTCCTCATCTGTAAAGTGGGGCCTTGCCACGTCCCTCACTGGCCCTGAGACTTACACAGTGTCTGTAAGTGCTGGCACATGCCTGGGTAGAGGGGCTCCTTATATCCTGGGTCTGTTGACTGTCTTTTCCTGCCTTTGACCTTGTGGTGACTTTGACCTCTTGGCAGAACTCCACAGGAAGAGAACCCAACCTCCATGCTGTCAGTTCCTCCCATGTTTGGGAAAGTTTCCAGCAAAGCAAGATTATGATTCCAAGCACCAAGGAATAGGCCGTTGTATTCTCAGCAGAGCACCTGGATGCAGGTCCATCAGAGCCTGGGGTGTGAATCCCTGCTCTGCCATTCCCTGGTCTTAGGCAAGTCACTTAACCTCTCTGGGGCTCAGTGACAGGTGGACACTTGCCCTTTCCTGAGGCTGTGTGAGGATGGACATCCCTAACCTGAGTAAGGGCTCAGCCAGCAGAGTGACCTCCTTTCTCCTCCTGTAAAACCTTCCACCAACAGCACTGCCCACTCCATCCCCCCAGCCCCGGGGACTGCAGTCACATTGTTTGTACAGTTGGAAGTGGTTTTTCTGGGGAGAGGGGCGCTGGTGGCTGACATCGGGGTGGTCCACCGCTTCTCACTCAACTCCTGGCATCCCAGAGCCAGAGACAGCCTGCCCCAGCCTCCTGCCCCCAGACCTCGTGGTGGGCCCCCCACCAGGCTGCAGAACAGCGTCCACCTCCCTCTGAGGTGTGGGCTGGGTTCTGCTCTCCTTTATGGTTACCGACCGACCTCTGGGCCTGGGTCTGGGGCGAGCATCTCCGTGAGGAGATAAAAGCAAAACGCTTTGATTATTATTTATTTAATAATTATTAATTATTTAGACCCCACTCTTGGAGAGGAAGCGTCTTCCCCCAGGAGAGGCAGGCTTGGCCCCTGGGCCTCAGCATCTCTCTATGTGGCTCCCCTCCTGGCGGTGAGGGCTGTCCCCGACCCCAGAGAGCAACTGGGTTTCATTTTCACCTCTTGGCTGGGAGCCAGGGAAGCCTCGAGCCGGGAAGGTGCCTGGATCACTTCCATGTGTGGGGGGTTGAAAGGTCAGGAGAGAGACTCTGGGGGCCAGGAGGCCCGGGAGGAGGCTGGTGACATGGTCCTGAGCAGAGAGGGTGAGGCCCACTGGGGAGTCGGAGCGGGGGGGAACAGGAGGATGGGGCAGCTGCTGGGGCAGGGGCGGGGGCGGGGGCGGGGCAGGCTGAGGCCCGATGCTGCCTCCCCGCCAGGATGGTGCAGAGGACAGAGGGCTCATCTCTCAGGGACTCGGGGTACAGTGGGGTGACCTGGCAAAGCCCTAGGGGTCGGTCCGCACAGCACGTTGGAGTCGATGGAGAATGACTTCCCAGGTCAGGCACACCTGTCCCCCCCGAGACACAGGCAGGTCTTTGCCCTCTCTGAACTTCGGCCGGCTCAGCTGTAAGTGCGGGTGACACCAAGGCCTAGGGGGCGTCATGGGGGTAAGATGAGATGTCGCCTTCAGACTCCCGTGAACCGCAGGCCAGGTGGCAGCCGGTGGTCCTCAGGAGTGAACCTTAAGACTGTGGCCATAGGTGGTCCAGGTACCTGTGCTAGTGACGGCAGGAAGGGCTTAAGCTGAGGAGCATCAGACCTGGCACAGGAGGCTGGGGTCAGGGGCAGCTCGGGACCCTCCAGACAGTGCCCCGTTCCCGCCCCTCTTGGTTCCCACGCGTCACAGTTCACTCCAAGTCCACACTCCCTACCCGTGGATCCCCATGTTATGGAGGGGGAAACTGAGGCCTAAGAGAAAGAGAGATTGGCTCAGGGTCAGTGGCTAGAGAGTAATGAGCCGGGACTTGATTCCCTTCGGCACCTGTGCGCAGGCTTCACCCCTTCCCGCTCAAAGCCGGCCCATCATCCAGGCTGGTGGGGCCCTACCTCCTCCAGGGACCCTTCCCTGGAGTCTGCAGCCCCAGGGGCCCTGCACTCCTGGAGGGCGCCCCCCCACCCCACCATCTGCCCGTCTTGCTCAGAAGCAGCTTGACTGGTGCCAACCTGGACACCCCTGTACCGCTCACAGGATACTGGGTGTTGGGAGATGTGTTGGGGGTTCATTGCTGTGTGACCCAGAACGAGCCTCCTGCCTTTTCTGGTCCCAGAGGGGGTTTTTTAATTTGCATCCACCCCGGTAGAATCCTACAGGTGAGCACACAGGTCTGCACATGTGTCCTGTGTTCAGACATCAGGCAGGGCTCAGGGGCTCCGACTCTACCCATGAACCTCTGAGCAGCAAATGAAGAAATCTACGTGGCTCCAGTCCCAGCTCTGGCGTCTGAAGCACCCTCGGGGGCTTTTACACTTAGGACAAGAAATACAGCTTAGAAGCTGTTAGGAATTCAACCAGGAAATAAAAGTTACCCTCTTCTGTTTTTTGTTTTGTTTTTCTTTTTGTTTTTTGCCCGTGCCGCACAGCATGCTGGATCTTAGTTCCCCAACCAGGGATGGAACCTGTGAACCCTGCAATGGAAGTGCTGAGCCCTAACCACTGGACCGCCAGGGAATTCCCCCCCCCCCTCCACTTCTGTTCTTTTAAAGTTCTTTTAAGTATTGGGTCCATTCTAACTGACCTTTCTTGAGATAGCGGGATACATTTTAAATATTTTAAATTATATTTTTAAAATATTTTAAATTATATTTTTTAAATGACACAAAGCTGTGGGTGTCTGCAACCATTTATCAGCTTTTTTCTTGAAACTATGCAGGCAAAATAAAATACAGAAACTGGTGGCTGAGATGGGCCAAAGGTATCTGCTACCATCCATATTTATTGATTTCCAGTTTTTGCATTGATCAAAACAGCCCCTTTTGGTTTGCACTATTACTCAGGACAGGCTCAGTATACTGTGAAAAAAACAAATCTCAGTGGCTTAAAGCAACAAAGGTGTATTCCTCACTCATGCAAAGTCTGTTGCAGGTCTGGGTAACTCTCCAGGGCAGGTCGCCTACATGGTGACTCAGTGGGTGTGATGCCTCCATAGGGACCCAGCTCCCCTTCTCATGAGGCAGGTGATGGAAGGGGCTGAGACATCACACCGGCAATTAAATGCTTCTGCCCAGAAGTGATCAATTTCATCACTACCAGCATTTCATCGGCTAAAACAAGTCCTATAGCCACACCTAATGGCATGAGGGCAGGGTACGGGTTCCCGTTAGGGAACAGATTAGTAATGTCTTCGCCCCCCCTTAACTTTTTTTCCCAATTGACTCTTTAGAAAGTAATCCATTTTAATTATGAAATGTTTGGAGCATATTGTATGTGCTGTGGTCAGCAAGCCTCTGAAATGTAAATCATGAGTCCTGATATGCAAATCCCAAAACCAGGGGCAAGATTTTTCAAAACGTGTTCTCTCCCACAGATTTGAACCTGAGTTGAAAAGCCCAAAAATTAATTTCTGAAAGATGTGGTCACAACACCAGTGAGGAAAACATAAGCAAGAGAAAAGTTTGCTGCTTATTGCCAAAAAGCTCTCTTCATTTATTATTTGCTAAGGCACAAAGGAGGGAGCTGGGATGAATAGTTCATGAGCCAGTTTGATCACTGAGATCAACAGATTAAAAAAATAGGACGTGAGTTTAGAAGGAAATGGTTATGCAAATATATTGGAAAAAAAAAAAACTGTGAGTCTGTACCTCATTCTTCTCATACAGACACTGTTTCCTCGATTGTACGACATCACCAAATAAATGCTGCAGCATCAGTTTTGTTACAGGCTTTCCTACCTGACTTTTAATAGTATATAACTAAACAAATTTAAATAAAAATGCACAGCCTAACAGAGGGCTGTGGCAATGGACGACACACGTTGTTTTGTATAACGAGATCAGACCTGGTTTAAAAATAATGTTTGCAGGGACTGGAGGTGGTCTCTGAGCCCTGCCCCAAGAGTCGATGATGTCACCCAAATTGCAAGACTTAAAACTGGAATTTGGGAATGTTGGGCTCCGTGTTGGGGCACAAACAGTTCTGGGCCCCGTATTTCAACATCTAAGCCAAACCGTTTAGAGAACTCTCTACCAGCTTTAAACACATTTCTAGGAATCCCGCCTCATTTATTTCGGGTGGAAAAACATGTCAAAGCACTGGTGCAGTTGCCGAAAACACCCCTCCTGCCACTTCTCGCTGGAGGGATGAGCGGGCGGTCTGAGTGGACACACTGATTCAGAGCGTTTGTCGTAAGCACGTCCTCCGTGCACATATCCTGCTGGGCCCTGCAGTGTGAGGGGAGAGCTGGGACTCCTTCTGCAGACTTGCCTTCACCAAGCCACGTCAGTTTCCTCCTCTGCAGGGTTAACAGACTTAAGTTACAAGGGCACTAAACGAGACTGTATACAGTAGGCACTAAATAAATGCTGTCTCCCCTTTTCCTAGGTCCTTTCGCATACCTAATTCAGCATGACTCTCCTTATACTGTAACCCTATGTGGTAAACACTTTTTCCATTTTACAGATGAGCAAACTGAGGTTTAGAGACATTGCGTGACTTACCCCAGAGCACACAGTGGGGGAGGTGGGACCAGGATGCAGGTGTGCTGGCCCCAACCTGGATCTCCTATTTTGCACTAAGCAGCCTTGCAGCCTGAGGAGAGCCGGGAGAGCTTCAGTCCTTCCCAAGGAAGGCCAGTGGGTCAGGGAGCAGGCTTGGGAGAGGGCTTTTATGAGAGCCAAGACAGCAGATGAGATTCGCTCTGAATTCCTTTGGAAGGCAGGGGTGTGCCACCAGGAGCACCGGGGTTGAAGCCTGGACACCTGGCCCTGAGCTCAGTCCTGACATGAAAGTAGTCAGTGACCTCCAGCAAGTCCTTTGCCCTTTCTGAAGAGGTTTCCATCAGAATCTGGGCTCAGGAATGTTACATAAGATAATCAGTTCTCTTTCTTGTAGCAGAATCTTAGGACTCCGGAGGGGCCTCCAAAGGCCCAGCATCTCTCTGGAGCAGTTCTCTGCCTGCTCGGTGACTGTCAGCCAAGCGCTGGCCCCCGGCTCTGCCCCAGGACCACAGTGGGCTCAGCCACACCTGTGACAGTGGGGCCCCTCCACGCAGCCTGGGGCTACAGTCCATCCCTGAACTGTACCCAAGAAGTATGGCTGAGGCTGGAACTGAGCCTGGGCTGTGGCTCCACCCATTGGGCAGGCCTCACCCCAGGCCTCCCCAGTTCCTCCCAGAGAGAGAGCTCCGGTTCATTGAGCATCAGCTGTGTGGCCTGCTCTGGGCAGCTCCCTCCCATCTGCATTTGCTACCCCGTGCCGTCACAGCTCTGTGAGGGACACTGTCCCCATCTCACAGGCCTGGACACTTGTGGGTGATGAATTACCACTGAGTTCCAGCCTGGAACTTGGGAGCCCCCCCAGCAGGTACTCCTTCCTGACACCTGGGGACATGACCAGGAGGAAATCCAGCCCTCAGCACTGTCAGAGGTGGACATGGGGAGGCCCTGCAAAAACTCCATCCCTCAGCCCCCATGGAATGCCTTCCCTTTTCTTTCCATCTTGAAATTTGTTGAGAGAGAAGGAACCTCAGCCATGACCCCAACCCAGGAGGAAAGGTGCTATAAATAAATTGGTGCCACCAGGACTGGCAGCTGTGCCATCGTGAGACCATCCAATTCCTGGAAGGAGCCCCACTCCAATCAGCATCCACACAGGCACATCTGGCAGGAGGACAGGCCACAGCTGGGATCTCCCCGGTCCTGTGGGGTCTGGGGGGTGGCCTTAACTCAGAGCATGCGGGGGGTCCTAGGCTCCCAAGCCTGCCCTGAAGCTGTGGGATCAGCTGCGGGGTCAGCCGGTCAGGGAAGTTGTGCTCAGGCCCCTCTGAGTGCCACAGGGCAGCAAGAGGGTATAGCCAGTGACCTTCAGGGCTGCAGGCTCTGTGGAGAGTCCTGGGCCATCACTTTTTTTATTTTTTGGTAACTGCCTTATTGAGATGTAATTTACATACCATACAACTTACCCATTGAAAGTGAGTTATGCAACCATCACCAAATTCAATTTTAGAAAAATTTTAACCCCCCCACCCCCACCCCGGCAAAGAAACCCCTAACCCATTAGCAGTCAAGCCCCAGCCCCTGGCAACCAGTACTCTACTTTCTGGTTCTATAGGTTTGCTATACTGGACATTTCATGTAAGTGGAATCATACAATACATGGCCTTTTGTGATCAGCTGCTTTCACTCAGCATAACATTTTTAGGTTCATTCGTGTCTGGGTATGTATCAGTGCTTCATTCCTTTTGCGGACAAATAGTATTCCATTGTACGGATCTAGATCACATTTTATTTATCCATTCATCAAGTGATGAACATTTAGCTTGTGTCTACTTTTTGGCTATTATGAGTAATGCCACTGTGAATGCTAGTGCACAAGTTTCTGTGTGAACATAGGTTTTCATCTCTCTAGGGTTGTTATACACCTAGAAGTGGAATTCCTGGATCCATGTTTACCTTTTTGAAAAGTGGTGGGACTGTTTTCCACAGAGGCTGCACCACTTTATACTCCCACCAGCAGTGTGTGAGGGTCTTGATTTCCCTGCATCCTCACCAGCACTTATGATCTTTTTGATTCTAGCCATCCCAGTGGATGAGAAGTGGTGTCTCATTGTGGTTTTTATTTGCTTTCCCCAAGTGACTAACGGTGTTGAGCATCTTTTCATGTGCTTGTTGGCCATCACCTCTCGGCTCTGAGAACTTATGCCTCAGTTTCCTCGTCTGTAAAATGGGGATAATGACAGCAGTACCTGCCTCACAGGCTGTGGTGAGGATTCAGTGAGATAATTCTAGGGTCCTGGTGCAGAGATGCTGCCAGCAAACATTTGCTGATTGAAGCTGCAGGCTGGGGTCAGAGCCTTTCCTCTGAGGGCTGGTGTGAAGGAGGAACATGGAGAAAGCTGGAAATCTGGAGCCTTCTGCAAGTTCCAAAGAAAGGGACAAACACCATCAGAGAAGGTGCTGACTGGCAGTGACCCAGCCCTGGCTGACTTCCCCAGCTTTGAAGCTCTGCTCGGCTGGGCAGTCCAAGTGACTGGGCTGTGTCTATGCAGCCGGGTGAAATGCAGATGAGGCAGGTGTCCAGACCACATGCGCAGTGAAGACAAGCCCGGCCTGTCATCTGGGTTTCTGGGGAGGGGCACCTATGGGTTTTCTTATCATGAGTTATTTGGCCTCCTCCCCGTGGCTGCTCCCAAGGCGGGTGACGTTGCCCTTCCTGGATTTGTACCCTTGCGTCTGTCAAAAGAGAGCTCTGGAACTAGGCCAGGAGCATCCTCCCATGAGGTTGGGTGAGAGCCTGGGACCTGGCGGAGGTGCCAATGGTCAGGCCGATTGTGTAGCAGAAACCTGAGCCAGGAGCCAGGCGGGAGGTGAGGGAACACAGTCAGCTCATCACGGGTGGAAAACAAATCCACTGCTGGATATGGAGCTCATTAGGCTGCCCTGGAGGGAACAATTATGTTCTATTCTGGAGCCCACCCTGATGGCCCTGGAATGCTCAATTGAGTCTCTAACCTGGGAAGGGTGGGTCATATCCTAAGGGGGCTCCAGGCCCTGGGGATGGGTGTGGATGCTGCAGCCTGCAGGAGTCCCAGGTTCTTTCCTCATCCTGCCACTCTGTCCACAGTCACGCGGGACACAGGTGGGAAGCAGGGACAGGGAATCAGACAGGCTGGCCCTGGCATGCCAACTCTGCACCTGGTGCTGTGTGGTCTTTGCAAGTCATATAATCTCCCTGGGCCTTTGTCTCCTCATGTGCAAAACAAGGCTGATGATACCTTATAGGATGGCTGCTTAGTGTGAATGAAATAGCACACGCGGTCAAGGGCCGAAGTGGGGGGGTGGGGATTTTATTAGAGCAGAGTTTCTATCCTAGGTACCTGGCTTATCAGGAGAGGCTTTTAGGAGAGGAGGGAGGGAAAAAGGGTAGGGTTTCAGGTGATGTCTAGCCTTTTTTTAAAAAAATAATAGTTTAATAAAACTATCAACTCCATGGGAAGACTTTGGAGAGAAACACGTCTAGTTTTCTTTTGTTCATTGTCCGTACACTCCAGTGCGGGCAGGGACCACACCTTCCTCGTCTGCAGCTGATCAGTAAATGTTTGTTGAATGATTAATGACCAAATGTTGCTGCTGCCTCTGCTTCTGTGCTGGGTCACCCAGGACCTTGCAGTAGCCTGGACCTGCGTGCGGAAGCTCTGGGGTACAGACTGCACCGTGGAGTCTGAGACGAGAAGGCCCAGCTTTTGCACCCCAGCCCCAGTGAGTCAGGTGGCTTCAACCCCAAGGGTCTCGCTTTCTTCTCCCCTCCTCCCCGACTCCCCTTCTGCTCCTGCACAGTTTGGCTGAGGCGCTATATTAATTTCCTGTGGGGTCAGCAGGGCTCGGCTCCCACTGGATGAGACTCTGTCCCCGGCCTCTCCCAGCTTCTGGTGGTTCTGGGCATCCTGGACTTGTGGCCACATCACTCCCATCTCTGGCTCCAAGGCCACACTGCCCTCTCCTCTGTGCATCAAATCTCTGTCTGCTTCCCTCTTATAAGTACGCTTGTGGTGGCATTTAGGCCCATCTGGATAATTCAGGATAATCTCCCCATCTTGACATCCTTAATTTAATCACACCTGCAAAGACCCTTTTTCCACATATGGTAACATTCAAAGGGTCCAGGGATTAGGGCCTTCAGCCCACTGCAGGCACAAGTACAGGATTCTTCAGAGAAGCGTATAGTTTCCCGGAACTCTTGCTGGGGACCAAAGGAAATGGCCCAAGGGTCTCGGATGTCCCCAGGTGGCTTTGCCCCAAGGGAGAGGCAGCAAGCACCCGCCTTACCTGTGGCCCCTGCCCTTCTCCCTCCCTCTTGGGCCCCTCCTCTCCCTGCCCTACCCTCTCTGTGCTCTTTAGGCTTTTCTCTTGCTGTGGAAAGGGAAGTCTGGGGGCTTAGAAGCCCTTTTAATCTTTCTATGAAAGATCCAAGTCTATTCTGTCCAGAAGGACTCAGTCTGGGCTGAGCATCCCAGTAAGCCATGGCCTCGGTGCAGGCTGTGACCTCCGCCCCCCACGGAATGGCCACGGAGAGTCCCACAGAAGCTGGGGGTGGCCAGGGGAGGAGTCACCCTGCTCAGACACTGATGCTGGGCTCAGAGAACATGCTGGAAAGGAATTAGTTCCCATGCCTTTCATCTTCCGGGTCTCAGTTTCCCTGCCTGTGAAATGAACCAGTCTGGAGCCAGTGCCTCCAGTGAAGCACCAGGATCTATGAAGGAGAATCTTAAAAGAAAATAAAAAGAAACTATGCAAGCCATTGTTCACTTAGCTGCCAATCATGCCCTGAGCACCTGCTGTCGGTCGGGCCATCGCAGGGTCCTAGGGACACAGAAGGCTCCTCTGTCACAGCTGGGAAGGGAGACAACTGAGAAGGACAATAAGAGTCCAGTAACCCATGTGCTGTGACTCAGATTATGAGGGATAGACAGGGAAGGCTTCCTGGAGGAGGTGACCCTGAGTTGGGTCTTGAGGGACAATTGGGAGGTGACGAGGGAGGGGAGAGTCTTCCAGATCAGAGGGCAGCACGATTGGCTCAGAGGAACACGAAAGCACAGCCATCCAGGGCCCAGGAAGAGCTGAGCCTCCAGGGTGCTGGAAACAGCCTCACATACAGGTCTTCCTATTACAAAGCGAGTCCTTGAAGCGAGGCCTGCTGCATGGAAGGTCCTGGGTGACCTGGCACAGAAGCAGAGGCAGCAGCAGCATTTGGTCAATCAGTCAATCAACAAACATTTGTTGATCAGCTGTAAAGAGTGTGTGGTCCCTGCCCTCACAGGGTTGACACTTCAGTGTACAGACAATGAACAAAATCAATAGCCAAAGGATGTACGATGGTGATGAGGGTGAAAAGGATGGAGGGCAGTGAATCAGGGAAGAGAGAGAGCAGTGCTTTGGAGAGAGCCCAGGAAGGTCTTTCTAAGAGGGTGACAGTTGAACAGTGAGCCCTGGGAATAGCTGAGGGAAGGGAGTTCCCAGCAGAAGAAACAGCAGGGGCAAAGGCCCTGAGGTGGAGGTGCCCGATCTTTTCAAAGAACACCAGTGAGGTCAGTTTGGGCAGAGTGAATAGGGGTGTGGGGAGAGATGAGCCCAGAGAGGAGGGGGCAGGAAGGTTGTGAAGGGCCTTTCTGCAGTCCAAGAGGGGCCCTTGGCTTTGACCCTCTGTGAGGTGGGAGCTGTGGAAGGGTTTAGAGCAGAGGAGTGGAGAGGCCTCACTTGGGTTTTACAAGCAAGCAGCAGGAAGGAAGTGGAGATGCTAATTTCCAGTGATTCTGAGCATCAGAAGATAAGAGGTGTCAAAGCCAAGGCCTTTTGCCAGCCCAGGCTGGAGTTGTTAATCACCGCGTCCCAGATGGAGCTGTTCCAGAGGCCCTCTTGATGGACCCGGCAAACGACTGGTGTTTAAAATGCAGCCTGCTCTCAGTGCAAACGTGCTGGGAGCTCCAAGCCCTCTGCCTGGAGACAGTGCAGCCAGCACAGCCCCCAGGAGGGGCGTTTTTTATTCCAAGTCCTTGTCCCTGGACTTTGCCACGACACACGCACATGGGTAGGCACTCACTGTAACTCCTGTGAGCGACACCGGGGCTGCCAGATAGAATGCACATGTCTGCTCCAGTGTGAATTTCAGATCAACAACAGGTAATTTTTTAAGTGCAAGTAAAACCCCCAAATTTCTCCTTATTGGCAACCAGAGCATCCCTCCAAGAATATCTCCCGTGATGACGGTTCTGAACCTTCCAGGTTCACAGGACTGAGGACCTGGATGGTCTGGACCTTCACCTCCAGCACATCCCTGAGCCCTGTGTGTGGAGCCAGAGGGTGAAGATCTGGGTCTCAGAGCTCAGGCCTGCAGCAGCAGAAAGCATTCTGGTCCCACTGGTCTGAGGAGCAGACACGAGGGGCCGGGGCGCTTTCCCAGGAGAGCAGTGCCTGCCTCAGGGCCTGGCGACTCCCGGCTGCCCCTCTGGGCCTCAGGAGCCCAAACCTCTTTGGCTGGTGAACCGCAGCTTGTCTCCCGGCCCCCTTTAAGAAACTGATTTATGGCCCTGAGAAAATGGGGCTGGAGGGAGAGGATGCATATGGGGGACTGACTCCAGAAGAATCAGCGGCTACTTTTTAAAAATATGCATTAAAAAACGCACATTTTGAAATAGAAGTTTTTTAAAATAGTGAAGCCTGAATTAGGAAACAAACCCTGAAATGTGTGGATAGTGGAAGAAATACTCCAGGAAGCTGAAAGGTAGCATCGTCAAAGGAAGGAGCAAGGGCTTTGGTGGGAGGTGGCCCCGCTTTGACTCCCTGCTGAGAGCCTGCCCCTGGCTGAGCCTTGGTTTCCCCATCTGTAACTCGGGGCCCACCTCGAGATGGCTGTGAGAAGGAGGCAGGGGAGGTGGCACAGTGAGCACAGCCCGTGCTGGGGGGTCCTGCCTATTGATGGCTTGTCCCCCACAGAAGCACCCCAGCCCCCCACCTGCCCTTTCCGCGGGGCAACCTCTTGTCTCAGCCCAGCGGCCTGGGGTCCCTGACACTTCAGCTAGTGAGATCCTTCAGGGAGAATTCCCCGGTAGAGTTGAGTCTGAGCCCTTTGGCCTGGCACCCACTGGCCCCCTCTGGGTGGCCTGACACCGCTGGCCACCCCGGGCTCCCTGCCCAGCACTGCCAGTACCCCACCCCCTCACATCCTGAGTGCAGCCAAGCAGATGGAATTCCACATATTTCACGCCGTTTCTTGCCCTTTGGTCCTGACCCGTGCTGGTCCCTCTTCCTGGAATGCCTTATCTTTCCCAGGGATGCCCTCCAGCCCTTCCCCCCCTCTCCTTCCCCGGCAGGGAAGGGCCTCCTCTGTGTGCCTCCATCACTCCACTCTGTGCATCTTCTCATTAGATGCTGACCATCTTGAGGGCAGCAGTTATGTCTGAGTCATCTTTGTGCCCAGAACCTGGCACATAGCAGGTGTTCAACAAACTGTCTTGTTATTTCTCTGTTGCTGCTAGTCATTGTTCCTCCAACAGCCCTTACAAGACTTAGGGTTGAGAGCTGTCTGCAAAGCCTTTAAGTCGTAGTGTCTGTTATCTTTTCCTTGCAGCCCTGTTAGCTGGGTGTTATTAACACTCTCATTTTATGCACAAGAAAACCAAGGGTCAGAGGGTGTGGATCCATGGAGGCATGAGGGTTCAACTGCAGGGCTGCTGGGATGTAAAGCCAGAGAGCTTTCCAACCAATGCCCCATCCACCCCATTTGACACCCCCCTTGGCCCTGGGGGTTCATGGATAAAGCCCTTCCCCTCTCTTGTCCTCAGTTCCCTGATGTGTAAAATGGGTGGAGCTGCAGTGGGTGATATTAAAGTGTCTCATTACTGGGGGTGGGGAGACACAAGACATTGCCATGTTTTGCTCATGCCCAGGTGTCACTGGAGTGCCTGCCAACATTCTGAAGACGTTAATTTGTCCCAGCACTAGGCTGCTTCCTGTTACATCATCTTAATCCTGTGTGGGCAGCGGCATCATCAGCGTGGTGGGGTCTGCCAGGGCAGGGAGGGACCCATTTCCTAACCTGGAAGGCCGCCTCCCTGCCCTGCTTCCCCCATGGTGGCACCCATGACACTTGGAGACCAAAGGCATCCTTTGATCCAGGGACTCCATCGAACCTCTGACTGGAGTCGTGACTCGCTCCCAGATCAGCTGCCCAGCTCCCTGTGCTGAAGGTAGAGGAGGAAGGGGTGAGGGGGCCGCAGGCTGACCTTCCATGGCTCCCTTTCGTGGCCTCGCATTTTTGTTCTCTCTTTACGATTTCTGCTTGAGGCAAGTATCAAGTTAGACATAGAGGTGTGGGCGGGCAGGGTTTGCTCATACACGAGTTCACTTCTTCTGAGTCTTGTTTTGAGGACAAATGAGTCAGCTTGCCACCCGGCATGGGGCAGGGATCCCTGGCAAAGTCATCCACCGGCTGTGTGGTCTGAGTGAGCCTCAGTTTCGTCACCTCTAACATGGGGACTAGTAGCACCAACCTTGAAAAGAGTTGCATGGGCTCCACGATGCAGCTGAAGCCAGGCTTGTGGGAGCCGATGCCGCCCCTGCCCGAGACCCTGCAGTGGGCAGGCACCCACCCCTCCTGCCCATGCAGTGTTACAGGAGGAAACAGGTGGCCACAAGGAAAAGCTGTAACTCTAATCCTGTAATCCTGCTGATGGCTTGTCTTCCTTTCAGGAGAGGGAGGCCCAGCCTCCTGCACTGGGCCAGGAACAACAGGCCTTCATGTTCTTTGGGGAAATTGAGATGGAGCACAGAGGAAGATGAGTCAGGGGTTGGCGTGTTATCTCTCCTGGCAAAGCTGGGGCCTCTGGGCCAAGTCCCCATTGACAAACAAAGAGAGGCGTGAATAATAGGAGGGCTGGCCTTGTGCTCCCAGCCACCTGGGCTGTGTCAGGGAGCTGAGGGGGGACCCATGGGAGCTACACAGCCTCGGATGGCATGGGGACCCTAGGGGCCCAGAGGAGCTCGGGGCTAGGCTGATGCTGCTCAGAGAGGCGAGGTGTCATTGTGAAGGCCCCAGCTTCCCTCTCAGGTCTCATAAGCTGTGTGTCCTTGGGCAAGATGCCTAACCTCTCTGAGCCCTCATCTCCTCATCTATGACATCCCTGCCTACCACTTATGATCATTTCAGGGGCTCCAGAATCCAGCCTGCAGAGTGTCTGGTACACAGTAGGTGGTTGGCAGTGGCAGCTATGGAAGAAAGCATTCAATGGCAGGGAGGGAGTAGCAGAAAATGTCTGTCCCATTACAGCTTTGGGCTGGCAGTGTGGTGCTGGGCCAGCCTGTTTCCCGTCCTGGAGCTGCTTCCCTCCTGGGAAACTGGGAGCTCCTTCTGGTCCACCCAAAGCTTGCAGAACTCTAAGCCTTTCTTTTTGGTTTTGTTTTCAGATTGTGACTATGTTTCAAACATACATTAGGTTTTGTTTGTTTGCAGCACGCGGGCCTCTTACCGCTGTGGCCTCTCCCGTTGCGGAGCACAGGCTCCGGACGCGCAGGCTCAGTGGCCATGGCTCACAGGCCCAGCCGCTCCGCGGCATGTGGGATCCTCCCGGACCGGGGCACGAACCCGTGTCCCCTGCATCGGCAGGCGGACTCTCAACCACTGCGCCACCAGGGAAGCCCCATACATTAGTTTTTTATAATACATTTTTTAAAATTTTTATTGGAGTATATTGATTTACTTTTTATTTTTTTAGTTTTAATTGGAATATAGTTGCTTTACAATGTTGTGTTAGTTTCTTGCTGCACAGCAAAGTGAATCAGTCATATGTATCCATATATCCCCTCCTTTTTAGCTTTCCTTCCCATTTAGGTCACCACAGAGCACTGAGTAGAGTTCCCTGTGCTGCAGAGTAGGTTCTCATTTGTTATCTATTTTATACATAGTAGTGTATATATGTCAGTCCCAGTCTCCCAATTCATCCCACTCCCCCCTTCCCTTCCTTGGTAACCGTAAGTTTCAGAACTTAAGTCTAATTTACACTGATACTGATGAGTGGCTCCATTCCCAACCCCCCACAGGGCAGGGATGGGGAACCGAGATGAGCTTCTGGTGGCCAAGAGGGGCTGCTGGGAATAGGTGTGGCCAGAGGGAGGCCGGAGGCAAGAGCCAGGCCCCAGGCAAAGGGCTGGCACAGGAAAGGGCCATTTCACAGATGAGAAAACTGAGGCTCAGAGAGCTCAAGGGATTGCCCAGTGGCAGCGGCAGCCTGCTGCCCTGCAACCCCTCACCCAGCCGTGATGTGCTCAGTGAGGGGGCACCACCTTGACCCTGGGATGGCTTTTCAGTGAGATGGAGCCTGGGAACAGTTATTCTGGGTGGGGTCAGGTGCCAGCAATCTGAGGGCCAGTGCCAGCTAGGCCCCAGGAGGGTACAAGTAGGACCTCCCCTGCTTCTGGAAGTGGCATCCCCGATGGTAGCAGGGGTGCTGGCCAATGCCAATCACTTCTGATTTAGGGTGGGTCTCAGTGTGGGTGAGAGTCAGGCCAGAAACACGGACAAGGGCGGGAACATGGGAGCAGGGCCCGCTGTACGACCCATGCTGATAAATCGGAGAAGTCACGGCAGTGGCAGCCCTGGCCCTGCCCCACTGATGCAGGGATGTGGGCTGGGAGGGCTGGCCGTCAAGGCCACTCTGTCCTGCTCTGCCGTGAGTCACCATCTGGCTCAGGGCCCAGGAAGCTGAGGGAGGCCTCTGGCTGGGCTTCCCCTGGTTAGCAGCCTCAAGGTTCACTGGTTCTTTCGCATTCCTGGTGGGCTGCTGGTCCTTTGAGAACCTGAACTCAGATAATAGCGTGGGCAGTGAGATGGTTTTGAGCGGCATGAGTTTCTAACGCACCAGTAAAGAATGCCGCTGTGTCATGGCCTTGATTTTCAGTACCTAAGACCTATGGCCAGTGGTTCTCAAACTGTAGTCACTTTGAAGGAGGGGCTCGCAAAAATCCTGCATTCCTGAGCTGCACCCAGGCCCGTGGAATCTGCATCTGGGGGCTCCCCTTGTGGGCTGTGGGTCCCTCTCTCAGGCACTCTCTGGCACTCAATGTCCCCTCACGTCCACTTTCTCAGTCCCCACCCACACATGTCCTCACACACTCCTGCACCCCATCTGTATGGACTCACGCCCACACAGACGTGCAGACATGCACAAGTACACCCAGGCTGGCTACACAATGCAAAAGAATTGCAAGCAGGACATTAAGCCGAGTGCAGGGCCCTATTGTGACAGCACAGGTCCCGTGTCAACAAAGCCAGCACCGCAGACCCTCACATCATACATCCCGGGACACTCCTGGATGAACTCACCCCAGGGTACAGGTGCACGCGCCTGTGCGTGCATGCACACACACACAAATATACACTCACGGGCGCACAAGCTCAGGTGCAGCAAGTCTTCCAAAATGACTTTTTTTGGGATGAGGAAGTGTGCTGGTTAATGCTTAATAAGCAAAATCAAGGTTGAGTCACATGTGAGTTGCTTGTCAGCAAGAAATGCCAGCTGGAATATTAAATGAATCACCGTCTTGGGGTCCATGAGTAACATTCTAATGGGGTTGTGACTAGTTTGGGAAAACTTTTCAGTCCTCCCACCCCAACCCAAATCCAAATTAAACCTGTGCCACTTAATTAACGCTTCAAACATCATGAAGCTCCCTGAATAAAATGCGGACATAAGGAGTTGCGTGAACAGACTTCTTTCCCAGGCAAATTGCCATGAGCAGGACTGCCCTTTCTTCCTAGGATTGAGAAGGGGAGGAAACTCACATTTATTGAGCACCTACTATGCACCAGCCCCTGTGCTTAGTGGTGTGTATGGTGCCTGGCATACAGTAGGTGCTTAGTAAATGGTAGCTTACTGCTGTATTTCATCAGAGCCTAGGATGCACTGATTGTAACACACACACTTCATCTTCTGGACCGCTTAGAAAGAGGAAACACTGCCCTTCAAACCCTGACCCAGTCAAGGCATTGATGGCAGGGCACACTTCTGTCTTGAAGGTGCTTAAATGTGAAAAGCATGTTTCAGAGTCGATGGAAGGAGGGATTAGCCTCCCCAGTCAACAGATGGAAAGACTGAGGCCCAGAAAGGATGATAACTGGCCAGAGGGCCTTTTAGCCTCTTGCTGGTCTGTGATCAGAGGCTGAGGAGGGTTCAGTCTTGAGTCACACCTGCTGGGTATGCAGGGTTGCTCTGGGGATGGAGACCTGCCTCAGGTTCTCTGAAATGCTGCTGGTCTACCCTGATCTATGCAGCCTGGGGGCTCAGGGGTTCCCCACGGTGGAGACTTCATTCTCTGCAACCCCCATCATTTGACCAAAGGCAGGCACATTGGGAGCATTTTTTTCAAAGCAAGCTTTAGAGATTATAGTCATTTTGAGGACTGGAGGCCTACCCTTGGCCTCCATAGCTCCTTCACGCAATAATTCATTGCAGGAGGATTTTTCACAGACAGCGAATGGCCTTGGAAGGCAGCAAGCTCATGAATATGCATAGGCTCATCCTCATAAATTATACATTTTTTTTTACCGGGGCTTCCTGGGGAGGCCCGGGAGGGCTGGGAATGGTTAAGTCCTGTGTCGAAAGTCTGGCTCCCAAGGGCTTCTTATAAAGCACGTATTCCTGCCTGCCTCCCTCCCTCCCTCCCTCCCTCCCCATCGCAGTGAACTTGCAGGACGCCTCTCTAGCTCTATTAAAACACGGCACCTTGGTTTTCACGGAATCTGGAGTTTACTTGGCTGTTGCTTCTCCGATGACAATGCTGGCAGGTCTGGAGGGGCCATCGGGGTCAGAGCAGGCCTGCGCTCATCTGGGAGACTTGCTTCAGGCCCGCACATCTTGAAAGAAGTTTGACTTTACCGAGGCCCCCCCCAGCTGAGAAGCTGATGCCCAGATGTGTAATTTACCTGTCGTTTAAAGAGCTTATGCATCTCTGGATCAGAGCGCGCTCAGGTGCAGGTGGCCCCAGCATCACATAACAAGCGCTGGGCCAGGAGTAAGGGTAGGGCCCAGGTTCTAGCAGGGAGGGGAGGGAGCGTCTCTGCTTCCCCCAGCGCAGGGCCCCCTGCCTCGCAGGAGCCAGCCTTGGCCTCCCGCTGGTGATGGGGTGCACGCAGTGGGCACACGGGCAGTCAGGGTTGGGGTTCGAGGTGAGCTCTGCATGGCCTCCTTGGCTGAAGGTTGCTCCTCCCTGGGGGCCCTCCCTCCTCCTCCCCAGCTGCTGCCATAGGTGCACACTTGCTGATCTCACTGACCTCACGGCTTTCCGACAGTTCGGCTGTTCCTTGCCAGCTACGCCTCTGCCGGCCTTGTGTGCATTCCTGGGCAGGGAGGTTTCTCTTCTTAGCGAATGTCCTGTGACTGCCAGCACCTTCCCTGCATCCATGGCCACCACGTGTGGTCACATCACACTTCCTTTCATTTCAGCCTCCCAGCAGCCTGGGCAGGAATCCGGTGCATATCATATGGTCCAGGCCTCGGCCAGAGAGGGAAGGGCTTGTCCTGGTCAGCAGCTGGGATGTGGCACTGTGGGTCTGGAGGACGCCCGTCTACACTCAGGCACGGCTTCCAGCCCAGCCCAGCCTCAACCGTCTTCACGGGCAACAGGGCCAGGGCTATGCCTTCAAAAACACCATGATTGTTCACAGATCAGGAGCTAAAGGGCTAAGCTTAAACCATTCGATTTTTTTAAAAAGTCAACTTCCAGGGCTTCCCTGGTGGCACAGTGGTTAAGAATCCACCTGCCCATGCAGGGGACACGGGTTTGAGCCCTGGTGCAGGAAGATCCCACATGCTGCGGAGCAACTAAGCCCGTGCGCCACAACTACTGAGCCTGCTCTCTAGAGCCCACGAGCCACAACTACCGAAGCCCGCACACCTAGAGCCCATGCTCCGCAACAAGAGAAGCCACCGCAATGAGAAGGTCGTGCACTGCAACGAAGAGTAGCTCCCGCTCAGCGCAACTAGAGAAGCCCGCACGCAGCAATGAAGACCCAACACAGCCAAATATAAAATAAATACAGAAATAAATGTATTAAAAAAAAAAAGTCAACTTCCAAATGTGTATAAGAAAAAAAACCTCTGCATTAAACAGAGAAAAAGAAAACAAAATCCACTGCAGTGTCTTCATTTGGAAACCCAGCATTGCCAGCCATGTGGGCCTCCTTTCTCTCCCCACCTGTTCTGAGCAGGGTTGCCAATTAAGCCACCCATCAAATGGTATCTCCTGTTCCTTCTTCTCAGCATTGTGGTAAGTTTCCCACATCGGTGTGTCATGTCCACAGTTACCGCTTTTAACGATGGCAGAGCATTATGCATGGAATCAGTCCTTGATGTTGGGCGTTACTGTGCAGGATTTTAAAAGTCACCGGTCACGGGAAATGACTTTCAGCCTTTTGCTGATTTAATCCCTGTGTCGCGTTGCTAAAGGAGGACCATCTATCGACCGTCCTTCCTTCATGACTCTAGTCTCCTGCAGCCTGAAACACGTTTCTCTCCCCAGCTGCTGGTATTAATCTTGGCCTCAGCAAGCAAGCACCTACCCTGGGCTGACAGTCCCCGCGTGCGGCAGCCCTGCTTTCATCTTAGGCTGTGCAGTGTCTTGCTCAGCCAGTAAGTATAGAGTTGGGTTTCAAACACGAGTGCATCTCACCCAAGTGCCTCTGGTGCATGTTTCACTCTCTGCTGTCCGAGGGCCACAGAGACGACCAAGGTTTGACCCTGGGGGAACCACAGGCAAGCAGGGAAAAAGAGAAACGGAGGAATCACAGATGGATCCACAAGTAATGCCATCCAAAGCTTGTAAAGCGCTTTCTCTTTTGGAAGAGCTTTATAATTGTTAACTCACTTAATCCTCACCATACCCCTAGGGGCACTATTATCAACAGATGAGGAAACTGAGAACTTGAGCAGAGTCACACAGCTTTCAAGTGACAGTCAGGATTTGAGCTGTGGCTGTCTGGCTCCAGAGTCACCTTTCTCCTCTCAGCTCTGTAGGAGCCAAGTTCAATCCAGCTCTGTACCCATACCATCGCCTGCACGGGGCCTTCCCAAAGGAGGTGCTGAATCAGTATTTGTCCAGTGGAGGACTGTTTGCCAGATAGCACGCTTGTGGATAATTTGGGAGGAAGCAGGCTGGCAGAGCCATGGCGGGGGGGTGGGGGTGGGGATGTCAAACACAGACCAGAATGGATCACTGAGCCCACAGCAATCTAGCCAGGGCTCTCGTTGGGTGTCGTGAGACCTGGCTGCCCCTTCCCAGGTAGAGGAAAGTTGCTCAGCGTTTGTATTGGCGTCTGGATGGACACATGGAAGGTATGCTTATCAAATTCGTGGATGATACCGAGCCTGGGGTCAAGAGGTGGCCTGGGAGATCACAGAACGAGTATTCAAAATGATCACACCTGGGCTAGAATTGAGGGCAAAGTTAACATGAAATTTGAGGGTGACAAAATCCAGCCAGAGGAGTAACACGAACGGAAATGGGTGACCAGTTAGAGAAACACCGTGGAGGTAGAAATGACTCAGTGACCGAACAGATGTGGGGATGGGTCAGGAAAGGGACTTCACGTAAATTGACTCTGACAGTGAACCCAGCACCAGGTGGTGACCTTGACCTTCAGCATCTTCATATGAACCAGAAGGACAATAATGGCCCCTGTGCCCCTGGATTGTTTCTAAGTTTACTTTTTTTTCATAAACTTTTTAATTGACGTTGACCAATGCATACAGAAAAGTGCACAGATGGTGAGAACACAGCTTGAGTTTTCACAAAGTGAACACACACACACACGTCACTAGCACCCTGATCAAGAGACGGAGCATTACAGCACCTGAATATGCCTTGCACCCCTTCCAAGGTGAACACTACGGACTTCTCACTCTAGATTAGCTTTGCTTGTTTTAGACATTATGCAAATGGAAATGCAAATGCTGGTAAAGATTTGCAGCCACTAGGACTCACGCCAGGTGACGGTAGAGTGTAACTTGTAAGAAGCATTTTGGAAGACTGAGATTATCTGCTAAAGCTGAATGGCATTCCTAGGTATGCATGCATGATGTATGTACATGTATATAAGTGTGTGTGTGTGTGTGTAAAGACAGACATGAATACATGTATTCACTACAAGACAAGAATGTTCACAGCAGCACTTTTATGACAGCTTCAACTGCCCAGATGTTCGTCCACAATAAAAGCGATCAGCCAACAGTACATTCATGCACCTCACTGCTATTCAGCAATAAGAAGGAATGAAGGATGGACAACAGGAAGGATCTCAGAGGCAGACCCCCAGGCGCACCCACAGCGAGGTTCCCTGGGTCATTCTGAGGAAGCCCCAAGGCCACCCCGGGGAAGTGCTTAGAGCAGCGCCTGGCAGCCACCGCGTGCCTGGGGCACAGAGCTGGTGTCCTGGTCATGACTCTCGTGCCTGGGATTTCTCTCTGGATCCTCCACTAAGCTGTACAGATGTTTCCATTGATTTTAGCATTTACCATTCACATTCCTTAGCCTCTTGGAGCCTCAGCGCAGCTGCACAACACACACGAGCATGGATAGTGACATGGGGGCCTCTCAGGGCAGTGGGGGACACCAGAGGGCGCGAGACGTCACTGCCTGCCCTTCACACAAATCTGCTGAGTGGGAGGGGCCGGGCCGAGGGAGGCTTTGGCTCCAGGAGGTTGCTAACCGTGGAGACCCTCCTGGAAGGCAGGGTTTGGGTGTTGGGGCTGCACTTCACACGGTGCTAACATCACAGGTCAGCTGAGGGCCTCAGGTGCCTCCAGCTGGGGCCTCAAGTGCCTCCAGGTACCTCCAGGTGGGGACAGCCTACGGCAGGGCGAGGAGAGCCCAGGGCATTAGTCAGGGTTCTCTGGAGAAACAGAACCAATAGGACAGAGATCGCGGGAGGCCGAGAAGTCTCGTGATCTGCCACCTGCAAGCTTCAGAATCAGGAGAGCTGGGGGTATCATTCAGTCCCAGCCCAGAGGCCTGAGAAAGGGTGGCCAAGAAGTCCCATTAGGTGTCAGTCCCAGGCTGAACCAGGGACTCCGATGTCCACCGGCAGAGAAGATGGCTGTCCCAGCTCAAGAGGAGAGAATGAGCAGGCCCTTCCTCCACTTTTTGTTCTGTTCAGGCTCTCCGTGGATTGGGTGGTATCCACCTGCACTGGGGAAGGCCAACTTCTTTTTTTTTTAATTCGAGTATAGTTCATTTACAATGTTGGGTTAGTTTCGGGTGTACAGCAAAGTGATTCAGTTATACATATATATTCTTTTTCAGATTCTTTTCCATTATAGGCTATTACAAGATATTGAATTTAGTTCCCTGTGCTATACAGTAGGTCCTTGTTGTTTATCTGTTTTATATATAGTAGTGTGTATATGTAAATCCTGAACTCCTGACTTATCCCTCCCAAGGCCAACATCTTTTTATTTATTTCTGGCTGCGTTGTGTCTTCGTTGCTGCACGCGGGCTTTCTCTAGTTGCGGTGAGCCGGGGCTACTCTTCATTGCGGCACGTGGGCTTCTCATTGCAGTGGCTTCTCTTGTTGCGGAGCACGGGCTCTAGGGCACATTGGCTTCAGTAGTTGTGGCACGAGGGCTTAGTTGCTCCGCGGCATGTGGGATCTTCCCAGACAAGGGCTCGAATCCATGTCCCCTGCATTGGCAGGCGGATTCTTAACCACTGCGCCACCAGGGAAGTCCCAAGTCCAACTTCTTTACTCAAATGCTCCTCTAGAAACACCCTCACAGATACACTCAGAGATAACGTTTCACCAGCAATCTGGGCACCCTTATCCCAGCGAAGCTGACACAGAAATTGAACCATCACACTCACTAAGGTGTGGAGGAATGAGGCTAAAAAGTGACACTGTAAATGGTCCCCTTAGTGTGTCACTCCCTTGGTTGAAAGAAATGACATCTTTGGCGAAAATTTAAAAACACTTATTAAAAGATGCACTGACAGATGTTAGGCGATAGAGTTTAACACAAACGATGACTGACACCTACTGCATGTCCAGCCGCACGGTGCAAAAATCAATGAGCCATTGCTGTGTATGCAAGGTGGGCTCCCCAGAGCCGTGCTCCCAGGAGAAACCGGCATAGGAGAGGGAGAAGCAAGGCAGGGGAGGGGAAAAGGCCATACTAGGTGGGACTGCATCCTGCGGGGCTCTCCAGGGTGCATGGCCCCTCAGAGTCTGCCCCTACCTGAGGTCAGGGGCTGGCCTATCCTGCTGGCTCACTGGGCAGTTGTTGGCTAAGAGCCATGGTGGGGGGCAGGGTGGAGGATGGGTGACAAACCCCTCTTCACCTGGAGGACTTGGTAAAATCCAGATTCCTGAGCCCACCCCTCAAGATTCTGATTTGCTGGGTGGATAGTTTGCATTTCTAGCCAGCTCCCAGGTGCTGTTGATGCCACTGGTCTGAAGTTCATGCTTTGAGTCCCAAGGCATTGCATCCTGCTTTCAAGGGCTGCAGACTAAGGGGGCACAGGGGCCTGTAAACAGATGGGGGATAATGAGGGGTCTGGAAGGGCAGGGCAGGCTTTCTGCAAGAGACACCTGAGGCGCAGTGGGAAGGAAAGAAGGAGGTGGCTGACCAAGGCAGGAGTGAGAGGGCAGCCACCTGCCTCTCAGTTCAGGAATAGAACAGAGGAAGCAGGGTGGACCACACATGCCCGCAGCACCATCCATACTTGGTGAAACATTGACTAAAGTGCCAGCAGTAGATCCAAATCAGAGTTCAGGGACACCAACCACTGCCTTGCCCATTCCTCGATTGTTTTCTTTTTTTAATTGTGATAAAACACATGTAACAGAAAATTTACCATCTTAACCATTTTTAAGTGTGCATTTCAGTGGTATTAAGCACATTCACATTGTTGTACAACCATCACCACCATCCATCCCCAGAACTCTCCATTGTGCAAAACACCAGCTCTATACCCTTGAAACATTAACTCTGAATTCCACACCCCTCGGCAGCCCCTGGCAACCACCATTCTACTTTTTGTCTCTATGAATTTGATTCCTCTAGGAACCTCATATAGGTGGAGTCTATATAGTGTTTGTCTTTTTGTGACTGTCACTTAGCATAATGTCCTCAAGATTCATCCATGTTGTACAACAAGTCAGAATTTCCTTCCTTTTTAAGGCTGAATAATATTCCATTTCATGGTGTACCATGTATATATTTTTTATCCATTCATCTGTCAATGGACACTTGGGTTGTTTCCATCCTTTGGCTATTATGAATAATGCTACTATAAACATGGGTGTACAAATACCTGTTCAAGCCCTTGCTTTCAATTGTTTTGAATGTATAGCCAGAAGTGGAATTGCTGGATCATATGGTAATTCTATTTTGACTTTTTTTTTTAAATAAATTTATTTATTTATTTGTTTTTTATTTTTGGCTGTGTTGGGTCTTTGTTCTGTGCGTGTGTTTTCTCTAGTTGCAGCGAGTGATGCGCGGGCTTCTCATTGTCGTGGCTTCTCTTGTTGCAGAGCACAGGCTCTAGAGCGCAGGCTCAGTAGTCGTGGCACACGGGCTTAGTTGCTCCAAGGCGTGTGGGAATCTTCCCGGGCCAGGGATCGAACCCGTGTCCCCTGCATTGGCAGGCAGATTCCCACCCACTGTGCCACCAGGGAAGCCCCTATTTTGACTTTTTTGAGGTGCTCAGTTGGTATTTTTTATCACACATAGATTTACTATGAATTTTAGGGAGGCTTACCAAGAACAGGATAAGCCAGTCATTACGTTCAGACAATATTTAATGTTTGTGTCATCATTCTAGACTTAAAAATCAGGCTTGGCCTCTTCATCATTGAAATTCTATTGGACAATGTTAAATATCCACCCAAATCAACATCAATAATTTGTTCCACTTGGCAAGGAAAAATGTTTAAAATTTAATGAAGCCAGCACATAATCACAATCCCATGTTGCCGAGCAGCAGTCATACTAATAAACGGCCAGTGCTTTTCTTACAAAAAGGAGAGAAGACCAGTGTTCACCCAGAGAAGTCTTTCTGTCGCTAATGGAGTGAGGCTGGCCTTCAAGTTTCTGTAGGAAGCGAAGTGCAATCCATCATTCTGGAGTGTTTGCTTTGAAAATACGGCATGTCCACTGGGAGTCATGGTTTTCCAAAGGTCCTTTCGCTGGTTCTGCTGATTCATATTCCCATAATATTTTCCCATCACCATGGTGACTGTGTGAGAACAAGGCATAGAAAGAAACTTCAGGATTTACTTCTTATTTCACAGAACTGAGATTAGACTTCTGCTGAAGAGTGGGCTACATGTCTTATATTTTAAAGAGGAGAGGTAGGTCCCACGAAGCAGAGTTTACTCTAGCTAAGAGAGCACGAGGGTCAGGGAATGAGACCAGCAGGGCCACTGGTCCTGGTTCTGGCACTTTCTAGCTGTTGACCTTGGGCAATACTCTTTACTTGGTTCCTCTCTCTGCAAAATGAAAATGGCAAATGGGAATTTAGGATTCTCTATAGGATTGATTGAAAAAATTTCAAGACACTGACAAATTGTAAAAACTTATTCCAAAAAAAAAAAAAAAAACATCACGAACAAAAAACAAATACAAAACATCTACTTAGTGCCGGCCAAGGTGCTGTTGCAGGTGGTTTTATCTTGCGTTGCAGTGGACGGC
>NW_006783036.1:4700789-4725987 GCF_000442215.2 Lipotes vexillifer | reverse complement strand
TTCCTTATGGTGTCTTCAGCCCCCCCATTCACACACACACACACACATACACACACACACACACACACACACAAATCTGGGACCCCCTAGAGGCAGGAACTTTGCTTTGCCTTTATCCAGAACCCTCCACTTTGCAGAGCAGGTGATTGGACTTAGTGGGGGCCTCAAGAAATGCTTGAACTGAATTCCGCTTTGTATCCAGCAAATGCTTGCCAAGTTCCATCTGCACCAGGCTGTGGGGCATAGAGATAATTCGGGGGAGGGGGCTGAGTCCCCCTGATTCTAAGACCTGCCTGGGATTTCACAGCAGCTTCTCCCGGGGTTGGGGAACAGGGGAGAAGCTCTCCTACACAAAAGGTATGCACTGAACATTGAGTCAGCCTTATTTTGGAAAGCTTCAAAAGCAAAAAGGTTGGTCTTAGAGTTGAGAAAATAGGGTCATTACGATGGCACGTGTTAAGTGGACTTCTCAGAGGGATGTCCTGTCGGCAGAAGCGACCCAGAGTGGGGAAGGATTTGCTCTGCCTGGCGAAGTGAGGGCTAAGAGAGTCTCCCGGGGCAGCCATGTGAGCCGGGGGGTTAAGTCTGAGCTGGGAGGGTGAAGGCTGTGGATCTCCCTGAGCTGCCACAGAGGAAGAGATTTTGGAAGAAATCTGGAAGAACGTGGGCAAAGGCACAGAACAGCCTGATGCAACTCAAGGAACCATCAGTAATTCCAGGGGGCTGGAGCATAGAAAAGGGAGGAGGTGGAGAGAAGGCAGACGGGGCGCCATGCGGAGAACTGCGACGTGCACTGTAGCATTTGATTCATGGGCACAAAGAGAATCCCTGCTCAGATGCACCAGAACATCTGGTCAAAGGCAAAGACTTAGAGCTTCACTGGCCAGAGCCCCCAGAGCAGGTATGTCTTTTTGTCATGAGTTTGGGGCTCCAGGGTGACCCAAACTGTCATTGGTTGGTTGTTTTGATGTGGACTCAAGGTAGCCAGGAACCACTGACCCCTCCAGCGACAAGGGGAAGCCACTGGAGGATCCCTTTCTGGTCCTCCTTTCTCAGCCAGCCCCCGGAGCCTCCATTTGCCAGCTACTTGCCTGAGAAGCAGAAAAGGGAACAGCATTAATCATCTCTTTTGGCAAGTCAGGCTGGCAGGGGTTTTGCAGCATTGCTGGACACTTGGGGAGCTGGAGGGTGTTAGCGTGCAGGCAGCAAGGCCTGCTCTGCAGATGGCATCCTGGTCCCCTGTGGGGACACTTGACCCAGGTTGAGGTCTTCCTGTGGGCAGAATTCATCCCTGAGATGCCAAGAGAAGTACCGACCCAAAGGGCATGGCCCTGGCTCCAGGGCCCCCGTGGTGGGCACCAGCAGGAGAAGGCCCTCTGGAGCGCGTGCAAGAGGCAACCCTCGTGGAAGTCAGAGCCAGAGGTTCCACAGGGTCGTCTTCAGTAGGCAGTGCTGGCCTTGAACCTCAATAACCTTGGCCTCCCTGGCAGTGGGCAGGGAAACAAGTATCTTCTCATTTGTGGGCATCCCTTTCTTCCCCTAGACATGCATCTAATGCAGACAGTCCGAGGTTCCTTAGTTTATGTGGTCCATCTTATTTCGCTCCTTTTGGGGCCTCCCAGATAGTGAAGGGGATGCTAATTGTTTACATGTCTCCACACAACCCATCCCCATCATTTAAGCCGTCAGTCTGGACTGGGGACAGGGAATATGTGTGTCAGCACTTGGACAAGTGTCACGATGTCCTCTAGACGTCCCTGCCATTGATGCTCAGGTTTTCTCAGGACATTACACTGGGGGCCCTCAATTTAAGTGTATGGAAAATTCCTCCCAGGCTGTGTCTCCCACATGCAGCCAGCCAAGGAGGGGGAGATGTGCTCTTTATTTTGTTGCTGCCTCTCTTTCTCCCTTTGCCTGGGAATGGAAATGGGGCTCAACTTGATCTAGTGCTTGTAGACCCCTCCAGCCACATTTGCCACCAGCCCCTCCTATTCCCTCCAAGTTCCAGCCACCTGACATCCATAAACACCACACACAAACTTTCCCCCCTCCTCACCTTTGCTCATCCTCTTCCATTTCTCTCTTGTCCACCCTGTTCTGATGGCACCTGAACTTCGCTTTCCTCAAAAGTAAAGGAACTACCTTCTCTGTCCTCCTATGGTCATTTTGTAAGAGTCAGAGCTGATTCAAATCCCAGTTCTGACACGAACTCAGTAATTTTACCTCCTTGGACCTCAGTTTCCCCATCTGTAAAATGGGGATGATAATACACCTGGACAAGTAACAAGAATTATATAACTATGTAATGTGTTGAGCACAGGGTCTGGATCACAGTGGATACTCAGTAATTAATCCCTTCCCTTTCCTAGCCTTCCTTATAGCAATTTCCAATTATATTGTCATGATCTGTGTCTGCCTCCCCCACTAGATATTGAATTTTAAGGGTCTATGGTTCAGTCCTCTGTGTTTGCCTTGGCAGAGTGATTTTCAAACTTTTTTTTAAAGAAATGATTCATAGTAAGTAATATATTTTATAGCGTAACCTGTACATATAAATATCAGTTAGGTCAGGGTGTGTTGGAATCCTCTTTGTCATTACTGATTTTTGTTGTTGTTGTTGTTGTTCCAACTGTTCTATCAGTTGATGAGAGGAGGGTGATACAATCTCTTAGCATGATTGTGGAATTGTCTATTTCTCCCCTTTAAAGCTGTCAATTTTTGCTTCATGTATTTTTTGAGGCTCTACTATTTGGCACATAAACATTTATTATTGTTATGTCTTCCTGACGAAGACATGCTGAACTTTAAATCATTATGAAGTGTTTCTCTTTAGCTTTAGTAATATTCTTTGTCCTGAAGTCTGTTTTCCATGATATTAATAGAACCACTCCAACCTTTTCATACTGACTGCTTACATGTTACGTCTTTTTCTACCCATTTACTTTCAGTCTACACATGTCTTTATATTTAAAGTGAGTCTCTTGTAGACAGCATATAGTCATGTCTTACTCGTTTTTCCATTCTGGTAATCTCTGCCTACTAACTAGAATGTTTAGCCCAATAAGATTTAATGTAATTATTGGCTTAGTTGGATATTTTCCCACAGACTGGGGGGCGATAGTTCAGAGGTAATGTGAGAGATGGGGGGAGGCAGATGAAACTTCGCTCGCTCGCCTGCCGCTCACCTCCTGCTGTGCAGCCCAGTTCCTAAAAGGCTGCAGACTGATACCGGTCCACGGTCCAGGGGTGCGGGACCCCTGCTTTACACTACAGTTGCAAAATGTATTATATCTATATCTATTATAAATCCCACAAGACAGTGTTATAATTTTTGCTTCAGAAAGTTACATGTAATTTTTTTAATTAAGAAGAAAAATCGTTTTTTATATTTACCCAAATATTTACTGTTTCTGATGCCACTTATTCATTCATAAATAACTGAATTTCCCACCTGCATCATTTCTCTTCAACTGAAGAACTTCCTTTAGCATTTTTTATAATGCAGGTCTGGTGGTGATGAATTACCAAAGTTTCCTTTATTTTAAAATGTCTTTATTTCATCTCCATTCTTGAAAGATATTTTTGCTGAATATAGAATTCTGGGTTGATGATATTTTTTTCTTTCAGCATTTTAAAGATGTTATTCCACTATACTCTGACTCCGTGGTTTCCGATGAGATGTCTGCAGCCATTCAAATCATTGATCCCCTGTATGAAATGCATGGTTTTTCTGTCTCTGATTTCAAAGTTTTGACTTTATGTTTGGTTTTCAGCAGTTTGGTTACGATGTGCCTAAGGCATAGTTTTCTTCATTTACTCTATTCAGATTTTGCTGAACTTCTTAAAATTATAATGTATGTTTTTGTCCAACGGTGGGAAGTTTTTGGCTATTATTTCTTCAAATACTTTTCCTGCCCCATTCTCTCTTTTCTGTCCTCTGGGACTTTTAGACTTTGATATTGTTTTACATGTCCTTGAGGCTCTGTTAATTTTATTCTATTATGTTTTTTCTCTCTCTCTTTTCAGATTGGAAATTTTTTATTCATCTCCCTTCAAGTTTACTGATTTTTTCAGTCTGTCATTCCATTCTCATTCTGAGTCCATCCCATGACTTTTTTTCATTTTAAATTCTGTAGTTCTCAGTTCTGAAATTTTCATTTGATTCATTTTTAAGTATATAATTCAGTGGGGTTTTCTTTTTGTACATTCACAAAGTTGTGCAATCATCACCACTATATATTCCAAAACACTGCATTACACCCAAAAGAAATCTAGTACCCATTAGCAATCAATCCCCATATTCCCTTCTTCTCAGCTGCTGGCAATATCTAATCTAATTTCTGTCTCTATAGATTTTCCTCTTCTGGAAGTTTCCTGTTAATGGAATCATACAATATGTGGTCTATATGACTGACTTCTTTCACTTATTGTTTTCAAGGTTCATCCATGTTGCAGCATGTATGAGTAACTCATTCCTTTTTATGGCTGAAAAATATTCCATTGTGTGGTTGAACCACAGTTTGTTTACTCATTCATTAGTGGATAGACATTTGGATATTTTCTACTTTTTGGCTGTTATGAATAATGCTGCCAAGTGGTTCATTTTTATGTATTATATCTCTTAACTGAGATGTCGTATATTTTTATTAGGACGTATTTTTCTTTACCTCACTGAGTATTATAATAGCTGCTTAAATTTCTTGCCTAATAATTCCAATATCTGGGTTGCCTTAGGATTGGTATCTATTGATTGACTTTATTCTTGAAAATGGCTCTTCATGTGTAGAGTAATTTTGAATTATATCCTGGACATTGTGAATGTTGTGTTGTGGAAACTGATTCAGTGATATTGTTTTGTAGAACGTTGATGTTTTTGTTTCATTAGGCAATTAACTTGGCTAGACTCGAACTTTACACTCTATGACGCTTGTGGTAGGTGGGAGCTCAGACTGCTTTGATCTGCCAGGCACATGTTTGGGGCTCAGCCAGAGGCTTGGGCAGGGTTTACACACAAAATCTGGATTTTTCTTCTCCAGCTCTCTGCGTCGTGGGGTTCCTTCCCACTCTCCAGTGACCCTGGTTGTCTAAGTCTCCTTCTCTTGGTTCCTCTGTCCACAGGGACAACAGGCCTCCTACTAGAATTTATCTACCTCATGCCCCCATCACAAATGTGGCTGCCCTCAGGGCAAAACCACAAAAATAGGAAACTTGCCCCTTGTGGGGTGATCCTTCTAGGCTTTGATGCTGCTCCAAAACATGTCTACTTATGTTTACCCTCTAGGGCCCTGTTGTTTTTGGTTATATTGTCCATAGTTTGTAGATTTGTATATGTTGTCTGCAGGAAGGTTGGTTTGTGAGCAATTTACTCCTCCATACAGAAGCAGAATATATACATATATATACATATTTTTAAATATTTGAATATTTGAATTTATATATACTTGAAACAAAAGGTTCATGAATCAATACTTACCTACTACATGTCTGCATATGATATATTCTGATCATTTCTGTTCTATTCCACAATCTTTCAGTTAAAAAAGGCTGGTCTAAATGTAAAATAGCTAGCTAGTGGGAAGCAGCCACATAGCACAGGGAGATCAGCTCGGTGCTTTGTGACCACCTAGAGGGGTGGGATAGGGAGGGTGGGAGGGAGGGAGACGCAAGAGGGAGGAGATATGGGGATATATGTATACGTATAGCTGATTCACTTTGTTATAAAGCAGAAACTAACACACCATTGTAAAACAATTATACTTAAAGATGTTAATAAAGAAAGAAAGAAAGATTTAAAAAAACGCTAAAAAAAAAAAAGCTGGTCTCAGTCCTCTGCTAAATTGATTTGACCCACCGTGCTCTAACGCCTGGCAGACAAGGAGCAGGTGCTCTTACCATACGAGCTCATTGGATGAATAAAACACAAGAGCATCTCAATCCCCTGCACAAGGTTTAGAAGCTTTGCATCCTGAACATACTATGAGCGTGGTGGTCATGATGTTGTCCCCACAGATGGGGTGCACATCTGTGTCCCCTCCCCCTCCCACCCCTCTGGGGCTACTGTGACCAAAGCCCGCAGTAAGAGTCCTTCAGGACCCAGGACTCCCTGCTAAATGGGATTCACAGACTTCATACATCTCTGGCCATCCAGGACAGAAACATAAGGCTGCCAACTTTTTATTTTGTTAAATAAGGATATTTAAAAATTATGACCATCTGGGAGTTCCCTGGTGGGCTGGTGGTTAGAATTCTGGGCTTTCACTGCCGTGGCCTGAGTTCAATCCCTGGTTGGGGAACTGAGATCCAGCAAGCCGCGTGGCATGACCAAAATAGATAAATAAATAAAGACCATCTATTCTGGCCATCATTTCATAAACCAAAGGTTACAAAAATGCCAGATGGACAATCGCAGAATAAGGCCAAGTCCTGAAATTAAATTCACTTCCTGCCATGGAAACCTCACTCCCTACCTTTGTCACCATTCCATGGATAGGTGTTTGGGAGTCTTCGATACAGCCGGGACCATGGGAGACCTGGGCTGGGAGGACACCAGAAGGTCCTTCCTGTGTCGGCCAGAGAAGGGTGGGCATTCGCCCAGGGTCCCACACCTGGGAGAGAACAAATGTTTTCCAGTTTTTGCACAGGTAATTCTCCACTGAAATTCCAAGTCACTCTGACTGCAAAGATGCAGGCGCTTGTTCCCGGATTCCCTCTCTGCTCCATAGACTCCCCAGGCCACAGAGCTCATTTCATTAACCGCAGCTGGTCCCCTGGGGTGGCCTCCTCCGCCCTACTTGCCATCACCCAGATATGCAGAAAACAGAGGTGGATGGGGAGAGGAACCAGCCAGACCGAGGTGGGCACTGCTCCCTGTCACACACTCTGCCCTTCCCGGAGCAGCACAGAGACCCGGAGATGCATTGGTGCCCACATAATGGAGGCCTCCTCCTGTCTTCTTGGAAATCACCAGCCCGTCTTGCTTAACAACCACGAGAGAAGTCGGCTGCGAGCCTCTGCTCATAAGGCTGGTCTGTGACTCCCCGTCTCCCTTGGAGGAGGGGCAGCAGGCTGCTCAGACAGGAGGAACTGGCCTGGTGTCTCTTCTGCCGGACGACGGAGGCTGCGTGAGCATCTCCCCCACTCCCACTCTCAGGCTGTCCTACTGAAGGGCTGGGGAACTGGGCCTCTGAACTGCACTTGGGGGTGGGCCGTGGAAGAGTCCTCTGCAGGGTTCAAGGGGAGATGGGATGGGGGGCGTGGGGAGGGAGGGAAGCAGAGTTCCAGGCAAAGAGCAGAGGGCTTGGAGGTGAGAGGGTGGCATTCTAGGGGTGGGGGGCTTTTCCTGGCTCTCCGAGATAGCCGTGCAGGGGTGGCCTTGTGATTTCTGCATGAACTCATCCACGCTCCTTGCCGTGACCTTCTCAGGCATCTTTGGGGCCAGGCAGCGCGCAGCGTCAGCAGGCACACCTGGGCCTGGCCATGGCAGCTGTTGGAAGATTCAAATATTTCTGTAGAGCTCAGTATTTCTGCAGTGTTTTCCCACCCCTCCTCCGCCGCCGAATGCGCCCTTTCCTCCTGCCACCCAGCCTCCTCTTCTGGGACCCCCTCAGACCTCCTGTGTCCAGCAGTGGAAGGGCTCCTGCCTTGCACGTCGGGGCACCTCCAGGCTCCTGTTCCTGGTCATATAGTTTGTTGCATATTTTAAATAACTCCTTTGGGGTCTGAGGCATGATAGGTGTTCAGCTGCATGCCCGAGGTGGATTTGCAGCCATGGGCACACGCCTTGCCTGCTTGTGGATGTGACCCAGGGATGTCAGCCTTACTCACGGCTGGCCAGCAAGCAGAGGGGTAGGGAGCTGTCCGGTTGCAGCCATGAGAAGCCCTGGGTTGGGGAGAAAGCTGAAGGGAGGAAGGCTGGGAAGAGGGGGTACATTGCCAACCTCTCCCCTGAATGGGAAAGAAAGTTGAGAGTGAAAATTTTAATTGCAGATCCCACTGACAGCTTGACTTGAAGGGAAAAGATGAGCTAAATTTAACCTAGCCAGTTAAAGAAGCCAAAAATGCAATTTACTAATTAGCTTAAAATGGAAACTAGTCCAATGATCATAAAGAGCTTTGCTGGTTACAAAATACTAAAAAATAAAAAAGGTTGTTCCTCTCTTCGTACTGACACACACTTTACATTTAATACTGTTAATTAGGAATGCAGCTTCCTTGCACACTGCCTGAGACACAGAGGCAGGGCGCCACAGCCTTCTTGAAAAGTTACAGGAACCCATGTTTCCACATCAAATCTATTTTCTACATGCAGAGCCTCGGGAGGGAGGGAATCTGTTCTCAGGGAGTGCAGAGCCCACGGGGTGGACCAGCCAAGGTCTCGAGGGGCCAGGCTCTCCCTGGACAGTACCAGCTTCAGAGGAGGGAGGAGGGGTCCCCAAAGCAGGTGCCATGTGAGTAGATGGCATTTGATGAACCTTGAGAGATGATGACTTGGGGAATAGGGAGTATATTAATCAGCTTGGGCTGCCATAACAACATACTGCAGACTGGGTGGCTTAAACGTCAGACATTTCTTTTCTCACAGTTCTGGAGGCTGGAAGTCCAAGATCAAGGTGCCGGCAAGTTAGGTTTCTGGGGGGGACTCTCTCCTGGCTCGAGGATGGCCACCCTCTCACTGTGTCCTCACATGGAGGGTAGGGAGAGCTTTGAGGCTCCTCTTCCTAGGAGGACACCAATCCTATCAGAGTAGGGCCTCATGACCTCCTTTAACCTTCATTACCTCTTCATAGGCTCTGTCTCCAAATACAGTCACATTGTGGGTTAGGGCTGCAACACAGAAATGTCAGGGGGACACAGTTCAGCCTATAACACGGAGCAACGGGGAGGGACAGCACAAAGTCTGAGATGGGACAGAGTAGGGGTGTATCCAGAGAACAGCAAACGGTCCATTTCACAGGCTAGTAAGCCAAGGCCTGAACATGTGTGATAGATCACTGGGAAGGATGGCCTGGCCCCTGGCTCTTCATTTAGCAGGCAGTGGGGAGCCATGGGGGACCTTTGAGCTGAGCAGTGATAGGATTAGAGCTGCACTTTAGCAGGCCAATCTGGCCACCAGGTGGAAAAGATGTTTTCGCTACTCTGGGATGTATTTTGCCTGATATGATTTTTGTACCAACTTGAAAGGCGTGCCTAATACACGAGTGTAACTTATTACCCTCTACTGTTTCCTCATAATGGCAGTCTTGGGAGAGCAGCAAGGACTTTGAATAAAACATTTTGTAGACTCATCCAGGACATTATAAATAGTGATAGCACAAAAGTAACATTTGGAAGAAAGAGCACTTTCACAGCAAATTTTCATGATACAGTTCATGTGTATACTCTTCCAACTAAAACAGATGGTTTTTCCAAATGATGGCTATCTTTTAAGAATATTTTCCTGCTTCTCTAATTTGGTGCAATAAAATGTCCTACAGGCAAAAATAAAATCTTAGCAGGTAACATATCCGTTCGTATATCAAGTATATAGAAGAGGTTCTCCTCTGTACCCTTATCAATGAAGCTGAAAGGAAGCGAGTATATCTGTTATAAAGGAGGGAATCAAGAACCTGTGAATTTAATTCATGCAGAATCTCAGTGATGTACAGCTGAACACATTACCATCCCATTTATTGGATATGGTTTGTTTCTAATCACTAAATGACATCATTAAGAATGCACATAATAATGCAATTAAGGACCACAGCTCAGTGAATGGAATATAGATGAATTCTCATTTGTTTTCATTAGTAATACTGGTCATAAATGAATTCCCCTCTTGCCAAATGGCAATAATGTCACCCATAAATTTGTTCTCAAATTACCTTTCCTGCTGCCACATCTATTTCTCACCAGAGTGGCCAATATATGAAAATATGAGTTTACACATATATTATGCAGGGGTTTTTTTGTCCCCAAAAGATTTAAATAGCAAGCTCCAGCCATACATCTTCCCAAGACTTCAACTGATTTACAAATGTGGAATTTGGAGTTCTTCAGAAACCCATCTTATATGCAAAACAAAGTGAAAAGGCACATAAATCTTTAACCTCCTTTAAGTTTTTCTTATAAAAAGGGAAGATCCTTTAGCAGCAAGAATTGAGTCTTTATCTGGCATGGCACCTGACCTTCAGAAGAAGGCTCACATTTAAAAAAACCAAAAAGGGCTTCCCTGGTGGCGCAGTGGTTGAGGGTCTGCCTGCCGATGCAGGGGACGCGGGTTCGTGCCCCGGTCTGGGAAGTTCCCAAATGCTGCGGAGCGGCCGGGCCGGTGAGCCATGGCCGCTGAGCCTGCGTGTCCGGAGCCTGTGCTCCGCAACGGGAGAGGCGCAGCGGTGAGAGGCCCGCGTACCGCAAAAAAAAAGAAACACACACACACACAAAAAAAGAAGGCTCACAGCAAATGTCTGTAGAATGAATGAACCAACAAACGAATGAACTAAAGAGCAAATAAACATGACACTTTTTACCCTATTGGGTTAATGCCAAAATGTTCCAAAGCCAAGAAATAAACTGTGTATTTGAAAAGCAAAAAAACTAAAAACAAAATCCCCAAACACATTTGTTTGATTGAATGAATAAGTGAAGGCCTTGATAAAAAATAAATAACAATAAAAAGACGATTTTGCGTGAAAAAAGAGCAAATAAACAAATTGGTCAAGAAGTTAGATTAAAATGTGCATATGATTTTAAACTTAAATTTATTACAGTCCTATGGCACATATTTTTAAAAATCAAGCAGTTCTACAAGGCTTAATAAAAAGAAAAAAAAAAGAGAGAGAGAGACAGAGCAGTTACCTTCCCTCATTCCCTATGCCATCCCCACATTTCCACTTCCCAGAAGCAACTTCCTTCCAAATATTTTATCTATTCCTTTTGGAATGCATTTATCTTTCTTGAAATAACAGGGGTATAGCGATGCTTTCTGATTTTTCCAGGTTCAGGAATTTGTTATCTGTTAAATTCCCACCATGGAAGATGAAGACCTAGTTCTCTTCCCCATCACTCACTATACACCCACACATGCACGCACACTTCTCCCTGTTTTTCCAATATAGTTACGTCATAATTTTTTAATTTGATCGTTATATGCTTATATTATTAGGACTATGGAATGTTATTCATGGTTGAGCCATATAGTATTTGATTGCGTTTCCTTTCTTGTACAATTGTTTTGTTTTCCTGGAGTGAGTAACTGTCTTCTGTTTTCTTTGTACCTATTATTAAGTCATCCCCCAATACTCTGGCTTATGTGTAAATCTTGCAATAGTTTCCAGTTTCATCTTCTTGGCAGCCTTTCTTCAGAGACTTTGTCCTCTGGCTGCAACCTGACTGGCTGCCCACTAACACAGTTATTACTGTCCACTGCACAACTGATGTCTTGGGAGCTCTCAACCCATTTTCATGGGGGTTCCTTTCTCCTCTGTCCTGGGTTCCTTGTTTCTTGGATCTCACGTCTTCTTCCTTGGTGACTCCCTCATTTTGGTAGAGCACAACCTGCAGTAGCTTCTTGAGAAAGGGAGCCCATGGGAGCTAAGTTTTTGAGAACTTGTGTGACCGAAAATTTCTTTATTCTACTCACACACTTGATTGGATGGTTTGTCTGTAATTATAGGTTGAAATTAAGTTCCCAGCCAAAATTTACTTTTTTGCATTTCCTTATTGTTTTCTAGCTCCTTTCATCACTGTTGAGAAATCCAGTTTCATTGTAATTCTTAATCTTTTGTCTGAGACCTGTTGTTTTCTCTCTTCAAGCTTTTTGAACATTTCCCTTATCTCCAGTGTTGTAATATGTCAGAGGGATATAAATTTTCGTGTTTGGTTGTCTCGCCATTGTATTGAGCACTTAGCAGGCTCTTTCAGTGCAGGAATTCATGTCCCTTTGTCCTGGAGGTTTTTCTTGAATTATTTATTTGCTGATTTCCCTCCATTTTCTTCACTTTCTCTTTCTGAAACTCCTTTTATTCAGACATTGAACTTCCCAATATGATTATTGAATTTTTTCTCCTATATATTTTATATTGCTTTGTCTTTTTATTCTATTTTTCAGGGAGATTTCCTTAACTCTATTTTATTTTATTTTTCAATTTTTTAAATTGACGTATAGGTGATTTACAATGTCATGTTAGTTTCAGGTGTACAGCACAGTGATTAAGATATAGATATATATGTATATATATGTGTATATATATGTGTATAGATATATGTATAGATATATATTCTTTTTCAGATTCTTTTCCCTTATACGTTATTACAAAATATTGGGTATAGTTCCTTGTGCTATACAGTAGGTCCTTATTGGTTATCTACTTTATATACAGTAGCGTGTCTATCTTAACTCTATTTTATACTCTTCTGTAGAGATTTTATTTCTACCATCATATTTTTAATTTCCAAATACTCATTTTTTATATAATTAATTTTTATTGGAGTATAGTTGATTTACAATGTTGTGTTAGTTTCTGCTGTACAGCAAAGTGAATCAGTCATACATATGCCTATATCCACTCTTTTTTAGATTCTATTCTCATATAGGTCATTACAGAGTACTGAGTAGAGTTCCCTGTGCTATACAGTCGGTTCTTATTAGTTATCTGTTTTATCTGCTTTAGGGTGTATGTGTCAGTCCCAATCCCCCAATTTATCCCCCCCAACTTTTCCCCCCTTGGTAACCATAAGTTTCTTTTCTACATTTGTCATATACTCATTTTTATCATCTAACTTTAGTATCTTGTCCTTGTTTTGTGGCTACAATAACGTCAACCTCTGAGGATGTTGATGATTTTTTGTATCCTTCTGTTCTCTGTGTTGTCTGTTTCCTCATATTTCCCTGCCCTTTTTTCCTTTTATATTTTTTCAACTGCTTAGAGATCCTTGGCTCTCCATTCAAATTTTAGAGACGAACATCCAAAAGCTGCATGAAGCTCTGAGTCCACAGATGAGATTTGTCCACAGGAGGACTTGTCAACAACTGTGATTCCTGACCTTCCTGACCTCCAGGTCTTTTCCCAAGAGTTTTTCATGGTCCCTAAAGAAGGGTCCTCCACACTCTGCCCTGGGAGGCAGACACTGGGCTGCCAGGTTGCAGGAACTGAGGATGGGAAGGGGCTGGGGTGAGGTTTCACCATTCAGCATGAGGCCATCACTTCTTTCTCATCTTCAGAGTCTTCCCCCCTGATTATCACCCCTGGTATCCATTTGTGCTGCGAACACCTTAGTACACCTGTTTCAGAGATTAAAACTCCAATCTTCTGCAGGGAGAGGAAGGAGACTGGGGAGGGGTTTAACTGCTTTTGTATTAGTCACCTCGGGTTGCCGTAACAAAATATCACTAACTGGGGGTCTGAAACGTCAGACATTTATTTCTTGAAGTTCTGGAGGCAGTTGCCCTCTCAGGGTGAGGGAGAGAGATCTCTTCCTCTTTTTATAAAGTCACCAATCCTATCAGATTAGGGCCCCACCCTTATGACTTCATTTAATCTTAATTAACTCCTAAAAGCCCTAACTCCAAATACAGTTGTCTTGCAGGTTTGAGCTTTAACATAGGAATTTTGGGAGTACTTAATTCAGTCCATAGCAGCTTCTTAGGCAGACTGTTGGCCGATCCTCCTGTTTTTGTTGTCGTTGTTGTTGTTGTTGTTGTTTTTGGCTGCATTGGGTCTTTACTGCTGTGCAAGGGTTTTCTCTAGTTGTGGCGAACGGGGGCTTCTCTTCCTTGCGGTGCATGAGCTTCTCATTGCAGTGGTTTCTCTTGTTGCGGAGCATGGGCTCTAGATGTACAGGCTTCAGTAGTTGTGGCATGCGGGCTCAGTAGTTGTGGCACACGGGCTTAGTTGCTCCGCGGCATGTGGGATCTTCTCAGATCAGGGATCAAATCTGTGTCCCCTGCATTGGCGGGCGGATTCTTAACCACCGTACCACCAGGGAAGTCCAATCCTCCTGTTTTCAGCCTCTCCTGTGTCCCCACGTCCATAGTCGTGCTGTCAGTTCCTGAATCTTTGCTGGTTCTCTGGTGGGAAATGGGGTGCTCCTTGGTTGCCCCCAGCTTGCTGGCTTCAGTTTCAGCTTGTTTGGGGGCAGATGAGACCACACTTCTCCTTTACCTGTTTACCACTGTGAAGCTGTACTGAAGTTGTCCCCTCTTCCATCCTCTTTGTCCCATGGGTATGATGAGTGTCCCCAGAATGTGGAGACAAATATGCATGATCTGTGTGCTGTCTTTACCTAGAAAGTCACTGTTAGAACTTATAAGGATAATCATGTTGCCAACAAAGACTTGTTGAACAAATGAATGAAACCTCACATTTTCTGCAGCATCTCACCCATCTCATCCTTCTGACCCTCCTCCTGGAAGATGTGCCATTCCTCCTTCTTTCCCAAGTGACCCCCCCCAACACACACACAGTGTTCTCTGGAGGTCTGTCCAGCAACCATCTCCCTTCTCCTTGAATCGTAACCAGTTCTCCTTCCTCTGACCCTTTCCTCCTGACAAAGCCCCTTCTGACCATGCTGCCCCACAAGGTGGGTTTTCCAGCTCTTTTCTCCTTTCCCAGCCCGACTGCCTGTTTCCTGGCCACCACTGGCCCTCAGGCCTTGCTACAGCTCATCTGTCCGGCCTCTGTGTCCCCAAATGCATCCTCATTGCCAAGGCCTCAGCCTTCTTCCTGCACTCACCTCTCTTCCCGACATCCCACTCCGTCCCTCTCAGAGTGAGACCCTCCTCTGGTGTCTTCTGTATCAATAACCTGGTCCGACTGGCCAATCCCCCACCCACCTGGGACGATGGCTGCTGGCCACACCCAGGCTCTCACTGCCTCACCTGGAACTATGCCTGTGGCCCACTAGTTTGTCCTGTGATTTCTGGTCCCGTTTACCTGCACTTCCCCATCAAACTTCCTGAAGCACAGCCTAATTGTGAGGCTTCCAAGGGGCTCCTCATTGCCCATCAGCCAAGTCCAACCCCTTAGTGAGGGGTCCTAGGCCCTCTGCAATGCAGCCTGATACCTCCTGTCTGACCTCCTTGTCCCATCCTTGACTTGAACAGAGCTGGATGGCTCCTCATTTCCCAGACACACTGGGTGTGCATTTCTAGCCTCTTACTTGGATGACTCTCTCTCCTCCTCTCCACTTATGTCATCTCTCAGATCCATCAAAGCCAGAACTCTGGTCCCATCCAACACCCCCAACCTGGATTCCTCCGCTGTCTGCCCTAGCCCCTGGGGGTTCAGTAATCCTCATGCCTTCATTTGTCTCAAGCCCAAGCAGCAAATACTTTCTTCACACGTACCGTTGGTAAGTTGGACCTGGGGTCTGCACCCCACAGGATGAGGTCCATGGCCGTACCCTATCTTGGGGTGTTCTTCTTCCTTGTCCCCAACCAGGCTGTCAGTTTTTATTCTTGGGTAAATCTACCGTCCTTCCCCCAGGCTCTCTTATCCCATCCTCAGCTGCTGAGGTGGTAGTTCAGGGCAGAAAAGCAAGGTTTGGGACCTGACAGGATCAGATTTAAATCCTGGCTCTACCTCTCACCAGCAAGGTGACCTTAGGCCAGGCACCTGCCCCTCTGCTCACAAGGGAGTTTCCCTACACATAAAACTGAGGCAGTACTACCTACCCCACAGGCCTGTGGCACGGATGGTGGCTGATGCATGGACATCACTGGCACTCTCTCCCAATGAGCTCCCGGGTGCCTTGGTCCCCTCCTGTGTGTTCAGTGTGTTCCTATGGTGTTTACTCCCCTCCTGGACGATGAGACCCTCAGGGGACAGGTGTTGCTCTAGTCCTGTTTGTGTCCCTTGTTCCCAGCACAGAGTGGGCACTGAGTGTGTGCAAACAAGTGAGTCAATAGTCAGCACCCAGCAACCATCTGTGATGAAGAACACACAGGGAGCTATATTCAATATCTTGTAATAAACTATAATGGAAAAGAATCTGAAAAAGAATATATATATATGAAATGGAATCACTTTGCTGTACACCAGAAACTAACACAACACTGTAAATCAACTATACTATAATTAAAAAAGAAAAATACAGTGAACAAGCCCATGACGGGGGGAGATGGAAAACCATCTTACAGTGATCTCTGCTCAGAAGACCCTTTAAACCTTTGCCTTAATCAATGTGATAACTAGAGTCTGCAGACCATAGGCATATATATTAGCAAGGGTTCCAGGACTTTTTATTAATTACAAGTAAGCATTATGTATCTCAGCCACTGGGATGAAAAGGGCTCTGATGGGAGTGGTAGGAAGGGATCAGGCAAACCTCAGAAGCGGGACTTTTACTTGACGTTCCTGATAGATAATTCAGATTTCCGGCAACTTGTTTTCATTTCTTGCACTTTTGCTGCTGTGAGGAAGCTGAGTTAAATATAACTGTATGAACCTCAATATTTTTTCAATGCATGATATGGGTATAGTCTACATCTTTCCATATTAGCTAGGATGACTATATAATCTGTCATCAAAACTAGAATACATCAGGGTCAAAGGGGGATTATTATGCCAGGACACAAGCATAAACACAGCTGCCCCAGCACACTGGGATGAGTAGTTGACCTAATATTAGAATATTTACTCTGTGATCAGTCAGTGGTATGCCAAGAACTGCCATAAAACCTCACAGGTGACACAATGGAGCAAATGAACAAAAATTCCTGAAAATGACATTTTTCGGTGGAGACGCCACAACGGAAACTTCGTTTGCCATCCACTGCAGTACTTGCATTACTGTATGGATAAGGGACGCTTTTAACACTGAGTTTCCTCAATGGAATGCCATTCTGAAAAAAGAAAACCAGGAATTCCCTGGTGGTCCAGTGGTTAGGATTCTGAGCTCTCACTGCCTGCGGCCTGGGTTCAGTCCCTGGTCGGGGAATTAAGATCCCATAAGCTGTGCGGCACGGCCAAAAAAATAATAAATAAATAAAAGGATTAAAAAGAGAGAGAAAACCAACCAATATTGCTTTTACCACTTCACTTCAGACACTGCAAAATATGTAAATTATTTTGATCAACGCAAATCATTAAGAAAGCTTTTTTTTTTTGCGGTACACGGGCCTCTCACTGTTGTGGCCTCTCCCGTGGCGGAGCACAGGCTCCGGACGCGCAGGCTCAGCGGCCACGGCTCATGGGCCCAGCCGCTCTGCGGCACGTGGGATCCTCCCGGACCGGGGCAGGAACCCGCGTTCTCTGCATCGGCAGGCGGACTCTCAACCACTGCGCCACCAGGGAAGCCCAAGGATGCTTTTGATTGGCTAACCTTCTGAGGGGAAAAAAAAACATGCGTTTCTTAGATAACAAGGAGTTTTCATATCCATTTGGACTATTAGCAGATTATCTGTGGGAGGCTCAGAAGTTCATGGTTCTGCAGTGTCGACATTTTTGTGATAGGATAATGAAGTTGATATGGCTGTGTTTATTACACAGAGTGCTGTTTCTGGTCCGGTGCCTCTTGCCCACCCCAGCCCATCCGGGACCAGCACTGCACAGGTAGTCAGAGAGCTGGGTTCACCTTTGTGAGATGAGTTGCAAGATCTGCCTCCATAAGCGGGGATGAGGCTCCCAGCCAGGGGCGAGGCCAAGGAGAGGCGCTAGGAGGACACGTGTTGGCTGCTGCGGGAGCGTGAATGAATACAGAGTGAAGAGCAGCAGCCCTGCCCCCACGCAGCCCCCGGCTTCTACAGAGCTTCAAAAAGCAGGTTGGTTTAGCACAGAGGAACGGTACCGACAGCCATCAGCAGTGGAGGGGGCAGGGACTCTGGCTGGACAGAGCGGGAGTAGCTTAAGAGCTGAGCCCACAGAGGGGCGGAAGGATATTTCCAGGAAATCATGCAAGTGAAGCCTCAGGGGCAGATAACTGCGGGGTGTTTGGGGAATGAAAAGCAGAATGAGGCACTTCCTTGACAGCCTAGTGGTTAGGACTCTGCGCTTTCACTGCAGACGGCCCAGGTTCCATCCCTGGTCAGGGAATTAAGATCCCACAAGCCATGCAGTGCAGCCACAAAAAAAAGAAAAAAAAAGAAAAAAGTAGAATGGATTGACTGAGGCAGAGAATGGGGGCCTCAAAGGACTCTGAAAGCCAGTCTGCGTATCTCGGACTTTGCGGGTTTCTTTTCCTCCAATAAGGAGAATAATCTTAAAACTGGGAAGAGTTGAAGAAATGTCCCTTAGGAGAAATTGTCAAGAGCCCAAGATAGGTGAGAGATGGGGGCAGGCGGATGACGCTTAGTGACTGTGAATCCAGTCTCTAGGCCTCCACAAACTTTCTCGGATTTGGCCAGATGGGAGTCGCAGAAAACTGGGAAGGGAAAAATGTCATAATTTTCCAAAAAGCAAAATAAGTTGGGTTCTGGAAAATACAGATAATACATTTGATATTAATATTGGTTCTGAGCAAAAATTTTAACAGATTTTTGAAGAGCTGGTGTAAACTCACTTGGAAGGAAATGTTGTTACGAAGAGGCAGCCCAAACTTATTCCCTCTTTTCACGGGGTTACCAGGCTGGATGTACAAAGCATTGGTAAAGAGCCTTCCCAAAACCCTGTGGAAAGTACAGGGTAAAATAGTCTGGGCCAACAAACAATTGGGTGACTTGATATTTAGTTGGACAGACACATCCAGAGTATTTATAAAAAGATCAGTGGAGATGCAGCTGGTGAGGTGTGGCCGATGTGAGAGCTCCACGCCGATGTGAGAGCTCCACGCCTCCGCCAGCTCCACCCTGTGCTTCTAATGTGTTTATCAACTACAAGGGTGAATAAGACATTAATGGGTTTATTACAGCACATTCGCTGCTGTCACAATGCTGATGTGTTATATACCAGATTCAAGAGTTTAAAAGATTTTGGTTCGTTAAAAGGATGGATTGAAACAAATCAAATGATGTTTTACAGGGGTAAAGATAAATCTTATCTTTAGATTAAAATTTTTAAAAAAAATCACTTAGCTCACTGCAGGTTGGAGACGACCTAACAGTAATTCATTTGAAAAAGACTGATAGGTTTAGAATTGACCAGAAGTTCAATATGAACCAACAGCATATAGCCTGGCTGCTCAAAAAAAAAAAAAAAAATCAATACAAACTTCCATTGTATCAATAGAATCATAATCTCCAAGTTATTTAAGGGAACTGCCACTCAGGTCTCTCACACACACACACACACACACACACACACACACACGTTCCTACGAGACAAGGCTGATTGATGTAAGGGATGCAATCGGGTACCAGTAGATGTGAGGGGGGTGTAGGGGGCTCACCAAGCCCTCCCAGATGAGGCAACTTCTCTGCTGGCAGGCAGGGAGGTGGGCACTCAGCACCAGGAAACGGTGTGGGCAGAGGTCCAGAGCACTCACGTGCATGGCACGTATGAGAGTCATGGATAGGGGTTGCCGTGTATGTGGTGTGGCAGGAGCATGTCGGATACCAAAGACAGCATTTGTAGCAGGAACACAGACAGACTGGAAGTCCACACCAAGATGTGTGCACTTAATGTGGCAGGCACGAGAGAATGAAATGATGTCGTTAACCCCTCTTTGGGCAAGTTAACCCTGGAGTAACAAAGCAGAGGTGGGGAAACCGGGACACAGGCTGTTAGAGCACCCTTTCAGAACAGACAGCAGCCTGCATCAGGACAGAGGGAGATTAAACTGACCAGACAAAAGTGGGATCAATGAAGGATGCTTTGGGAAGGGCGGTTTGGGATAAAAATAACCAACAATCTTTTTAATAATTCAAGCTCTTCAACTTTGAAATGAGCTGAGTGACCGTTTGTCAGGGATGTTGCAGAAAAATACCGCTGTGTCAGCAGGCAAGCTGGGGACAAAGGAGTTTAATATTCTTTATTGATGTCAAGAATCTGTGATTAGCTCTCATTTCATGGAGTAACAGTCTTATCATGAGAAAGTGTATCTTATATTTTATAATTTAGTATCAGTGATGAATGGTGTCCTGAATCTCTGGAATATCCAATTCTTGACTTTGAGATTCTATACTAACTATATTAGTTCGTCAGGGCTGCTGTAACGAGGTACCACACACCAGGAGACTTAAACAACAGAAATTTATTGTTTCACGGTTCTGGAGGCTAGAAGCCCAAAATCAAGGTGTGGGCAAGGGCTGGGAGGGAAGGATGGATTTCAAGCCTCTCTCCTTAGCTTGAAGACAGCCAGCCATCTGCTCCCTGTGTCTTCACATGGTCTTTCCTTTGTGTGTGTCTATGTCCTAATTTCCTCTTCTTATAAGGACACCAGTCGTATTGGATTAGGGCCCACCCTCATGACCTCATTTTAACTTGATTACCTCTGTAAAGACCCCCCCTCCAAATAAGGTCACATTCTGGGGTACCAGGAGTTAGTACCTCAACATAGGAAGTTGGCGGGAGGGGGCACAATTTAACCCAAAACACTAACTGAGAGGCAACTTCTCTGCTCTTAGAATAAAATCAGAACCGCCCTGTGAACAGGCCACCCCGTCTCCCACCGCGGTAATCTCAGCTCCCCAGATGAGCCTTATTTGCCTGAAGCAACGTCCACTGGTTCTTTGCTCACTGCTGCTTTGCGCCCTCCTTTCACGCCTCAGTCCAGTTCAGACCCTCCACAATAATCTGAAACCCTTCCTCTGGTTTTGTTTCATAACACTTACCACAATTTGTAATGACGTATTTATTTGTACGATTGTTATATGTCACCTACAGGGAGAAATCCATTTTACATCCCAACTCAGCACACATACAGACATTTCAAGTAAAGATCAACACTTCAGGTAAAAATGCTTGTTCTTACTATGTTCAATGCACCTTGATATTTTCTATTTCATCTATTTTTTTCCTTGTAGTAAAATACATACAACATAAAATTTGCCGCTTTTACCACTTTGCAGTGTACCGTCCAGTGGCATTAAGTACATTCACACTGTTGGGCAGCCATCACCACCATCCATTTCCTGAACTTTTCCATCATCCTAACTGGAAACTCAGTCTCCATTAAACACTAACTCCCCCACCCTCAGCCCCTGGCAGCCACCATTCTACTGTCTGTCTGTATGAATTTGACTCCTCGAGGGACCTCATATAAGTGGAATCATGCAGCATTTGTCTTCTTATGACTGGCTTATTTCACTCAGCATAATATCCTCAAGGTTCATCCATGTGGTAGCAAGTGTCAGAATTTCCTTTCTTTTAAGACTGAATAGTATTCCATTGTACGGATAGACCACATTTTGTCTCTCCGTTCATCCATCGGTGGAAAATGGGTTTTTTCCACATTTCGACTATTGTGAATAATGCTTCTATAAACGTGGGTGTACAAACATCTCTTCGAGACCCTGCTTTCAATTTCTTTGGGTATATACCCAGAATGGACTTTTCTGTTTCTTTTTTACAAAAATTAAAGTATAGTTGATTCTGTTTCATTTCTTAAAGTGCTGAATGACTTTTTTAAAAAATTTATTTTATTATTTTTATTTTTGGCTGCATCGGGTCTTCATTGTTGCGCACAGGCTTTCTCTAGTTGTGGCAAGCAGTGGCTTCTCTTGTTGCGGAGCACGGGCTCTAGGCGCGTGGGCTTCAGTAGCTGTGGCTCACGGGCTCAGTAGTTGTGGCACAAGGCTTAGTTGCTCTGCGGCATGTGGTATCTTCCCGGGCCGGGCCTTGAACCTGTGTCCCCTCCATTGGCAGGTGGATCCTTAACCACTGTGCCACCAGGGAAGTCCCTGATGTGACTCTTTAACTTCATGACACCTGCAGTTTGGAAGGCACTGTGTTTTGTGTGATGTATCCCCAGCCTCTGCATGGTTCCTAGTCCTATAGAACTATTTTTGGAGGAATGTTGAATTAAACTATAGATGCACAAGGCTTTACATTTCTGGGTATTTTTTTATTACTTCTCCATGAATAATGGCCACAGAGCTCCCATTCTCCTTTCTTTTTCACATGTCGTACAAATGCTGCTGTTAATGCCACTGAATGCTATGGTTATATTGTCCTAGAGAGCATACATCATTTATGACAACAACATGTGTTGGACTCAGGCCATAAATTATCTCAAAATGATGTGGAATAACAGTCTGTTAAAATGTTTGGGCACAAAATCTCACATTATTAATTAGGTTTTCAGAGATTTTTCTTGAACTTTCTCCATAAGTCTTTTAAAACTGCCATGTAGATTATACCTAATTGACTTAACATGCATATCCTTGTAATTACACTAAAATTTGCCCCTTTTAGAGTAAGGCTTTTATCATTGTGGGGAAAAAGAGAGCTGTTTAATACTCTAGGTTAAGAGTGTAATAATGATCTTTATCATCTCAGAAGCAGTGGACTGTGTTCTTAATTGTTATTTGTAACTTTGCTCTGGTGGAAGTAAAATCCTCTAAGAAAATCTCCAGCTCAATTCTTCATCCCACTTCTGAATTTTCTTTATTCCCCAACCTTCCTTTGTTGGGGCCACCAAATATCATACCTTTAACATTATAGATTAGGAATGCTAACATTCTTAAAGAGAATCATCTTTTGATCATTTATTCATGATTATCACTTCATTTCCAAGTTGAGAATGCCACATATCAATTTTTTAATACCAACTATCCAAAATATCCTAACGTATAAAACCACAAAGTAGAGTAGCGATAGCATAAAGGTCTGACTAGAAGGGAAGAAAGATGGGAAATGAGAAAAGAGAGAAGGGCCTAGTTCAAATGTGTACGTGTGCTCAAAACCCCTCCTGCACAGTACCTGCCTCTTGCTTTCAGGATGCAGAGGGTCAACCTGTACTGGGCGGGGGTAGAGGCTTCATGTGACGCTTCTGCCACCTCTGCCCTCTATATTTGGCACCTATTTCCTCTCCCTGTCAACGTTCATGTGCATCTACATGTGCTCTCCTCTTTTTTTTTTTTTTTTTGGCCACGCCACACGGCATTCAGGACCTTAGTTCCCCGATCAGGGATCGAACCCATGCCACGTGCAGTGGAAGTGCGGAGTCTGAAGCACTGGACCACCAGGGAAGTCCCCATGTGCTCTCCTTTTGACGTCCAGCAGCCTGGCTCCGGTCCTCACTGCTTCATCAAGATGCTCCGAGTTACCTGGGAGCCCTCTGCCACCAGACTGAAGCCCTTTCCCCAGGCTCATCCTCTTTGACCTGTCCTCTAGAGAAACCTGTGAAAAGGCCCACCTCCTTGCAAATTTCTGTGCTCTTCGCTTAATGAGACAACCCGCTAGGCTGGTCGTCCTGCCTCTTTGACAGCTCCTTCGGAATGTCCTTCTACCTTTCCAAGGATCTTCCCAGCTCCTTTCTGACCTTCCATTCTTTCCTTTACAGTTCATGTACAGCCGCTTTGCTGACAATCCCCATATCCCCATTCTTTCACTGGCCAGCTGGTCTGCATCCCCTGTTGCTATGGGGCATTTCTAACAGGAGGTTTGCTGTCCTCGCTTGCTTGGCCTCTCTGTCTCTCCAGCTGTACCGTCCTGGAGCAGTTTCCCTCTGGCCGGTCCCTCAGCCATTCGAAGCTCTGACTGTCTGGGCCCTGAGTGTCTGGTTTCCGGAGCGCTGCAGACACCCTGGGCTGCTCCAGCTTCAGGGCACGGCCCCTGTGGTCCGATTCACACTCAGACTCATCTCTAACACTGCTCGTGCCAGCCTCCCTCCGCCTGCTGCCAGGTCTGGCTCAGGCTCCTCTGCTGGCTCTCGGGACCTCTCTTACTGTGCCCCTCTCTCTCTCTGAGCACTCATTTCCCACTATCTATATACAGGCTGTCTGCTCTTGTCCAGCCAGCCCTTGGCCTGTCAGCAGGCCCTGCTCCTTCTCTCCTCCACAATCACTAACGCTGTCCTTCAAACACCAGGTCACAGTCAAACCCACAGCACCTGCAGCCCTTGAGCGAGGCCCCCACCTCCCCATGTACTTTTCCCATTAACAATCCCTCTTGTTTTCTCTGCTTGGTCTCCCTGACCGGGACCTGGATAAGGGCTTCAACCTCTCCCTTCTGCCCACAGCACCTAATGCCAGTCATGCGATAGCCAAACACACCAGGCACACCACCAGAGCCCCATCCCTGACAGCATCTTCTGCTTTTGCAAAGACAGGCCTCTATCCGCCTCTGAACCCCAGTGAGGCCCCCAGGTTTTCCTAATAGTAACTTTTTACTCGGTTCTCATTTCACCTACTTGTGTTCAACCTACAGGAATTAACACCTACAACTCGGACCCACTCAGACTTTTACATGTAAGTGAATTATAACTGTTGTGTAACCGGGAGCATAAATGTTATGCGGTCTGTTCTGGACAAAGCCAGAGGATCACCAAACTCATATTCTTCTCTCTTGCATCCTGATTTGTTATTTGCCAGCATCTTTACTTCAGGCCATGGGCACTGAAACTCAAACCATTAACCTGGCATGTGTCCTCAGGGAATGGAAAAGTTACAAACCCGTGGATTTGTGCATTTATCTCCTACTATGATATTTTGTCCCAACTCTTCGCCTCTCTGAGATAGAGTAAATACAGATTTCCGTGGGTCCTGTAACAAGCTAACAAGTGTGTAATGTGACAAATCTGCACCCCAGGGGCTGATCAGAGGGGGAGAGAACAGAGCAGATGTTCTAGCTCCTTTAAAGGCCGCAGCCTTTCCAGCCTGACATTACCAGGGCCTCTTTTTGAAGTGGGAACCGCATCTTTTATCGGCCCAAGAGCGGAGTTACAAGCCCTGCGCTAATTCTCACTCGAGGCAGGGCCATGCTGCGGCGGAAGACGTGCGGAAAGAGGGGCGAGCCTCGCAGGACGTGGCCAAAAGCGGAGTTGCTGCGACGTGGAAAGACAGCCGAAATGAGCTCGCGAGTTGTCCATGTTTGGTCCCGGAGCCGCCCGTGGGCGCGGTGATAGCGCCCCCGGGGAGCGTGGTCTCCGGCGTCCGCAGGAGGGGTTGCCTTGGCCGTGTCGACAACCTCGCTCCCCGCGCGCCCGCCCCCCGCGCGCCCGCTCCCACGTCTCCGCCTCTCCTTTGTCCCCGCGCCCCACGCGTCCCGCCCTCCTGGGGGGCGCTAGCGACCGCGGGGGGAGGCGGGGCCTGGCCGCGCCGCTCCAGCAGCATCCTGGCCCCGGCCGCGCGCCGCCCTGGGTTCCCGGGACCTGGCAGCCCCGCCCGCCCGCGTCCCCGCCCCGT
>NW_006783036.1:4693776-4699284 GCF_000442215.2 Lipotes vexillifer | reverse complement strand
CGGCCCCCCCGCCCCGCCCCGCCCGGCTCGGCTCCCGTTCCGGCTTCGGCCAGTGCGCGCGGGGCGGCCGATCCCGGGGAGACCCGCGCGAGCGCACCGGCCGGGCAGCGCGCGGGGAGGCCCGGCCGCCCCGGGGCTCCGGGGACGTGTTGCTTTCTGCTTCCAAACTCACATCTGTTTGGAAATGTCTGGATGAAGAACTCGGAAAACAAATCACTTAATAACGAAACACTCCTTCGAGGATGTGCGCAGTGTTTGTCGCGGGTGGACCCTCAGGATCCATTCAGTTCTACTTTGATGAAATCATCACAGTTTCATGCAATCTAGAGCTTTTTAAATGGACAGGCAAAGTGAACCAGGCTTAAAAGTGTTTCGACTGTTTTGTTTACGAGGTGATAGATTTATTTATTTATTTATTTTTACAGGAAGGAAATATTAATAGCTACCAATATGGCATCTTTAAAAAAAATATAAAAATCCTACATGCTTGAAAGATTTTACTCTCACTAGCAGGGTTGAAAAAGATTTTCACAGCAGACTGCATAATTTATCAGAACATGATGTGTGATAATGCATGCACAAAAGTTAACCATACAGTTTTTTATGTGTCGGATTTACTGCTTTATTAGAGGATCCCAAAAGTTTGTTAAAGAAAAAAAAATGTGTGTTTTATGGAATTTGCTTATGGTGCAGTCGGAATAACTTGGAATTCTAGATGCTTTGACAACTCGAGCAATTTATTTTGCAATTGTAATTGTGATTTCGGGGAATTTTTCTAGTTATTCAACACCTGTTTGCAAATTGGAGGTATTAGCCTTGGCAATAAAGATCACTGGGTTGATTCATCCTGTGTAATGATATTTTAATCTCTGGTGAAATTTATCATCTTTTTCATGGAAGAGTATATATTCTGATAGTTTTGGCAGCTTATAATTGTCCTGTTAATCACACGTGAGCCTTCATTAACTTGTAATGCCCTCTTCAGTGGAAAGGAAGAAAGTTTTGGCTCTCTCTCCACATTTAACAACATTTCAGAGTTGAAGGCAGACAGAATGTATTTGGTACTCTGCTGGCCACTGGAATCCTTTATACAATACATAGTTTAGAGTCATGGGAACGGTTTTACTCTCCACATATTGGAGCAGTTGTTTGGGGCTGGTCATATTGTTTCTAAACAGCCGCTCAGTCATGAAGTTGACCTACACATCTATTCATGAATGTTTTGGTCTTCTGCCTTTTCTTGTTAATTGCTAGGTTAGTGATATCGGTAAGGAATTTTACTGGTAACGGTGTCTAGAAGAAAATAAAAACCAGCTCTTATATTGTATGGCTAACAGTTTAAAGAAAAATGACTTTATTATTTATTTATTGAAGCATAGTTGATTTATCAATACAATGTTGTGTTAAATTCTGCTGTACAGCAAAGTGACTCAGTTATACAGTATATACATTATTTTTCATATTCTTTTCCATTATGGGTTATCTCAGGATACTGAATATAGTTCCATGTGCTATACAGTAGGACCTTGTTATTTATCCCTTCTATATGTATTAGTTTGCATCTGCTAATCCCGAAGTCCTAATCCATCCTTCCCCCAACCAACCTTGAAAAAAAAGGACTTTAAAATAGCTAGAATCAAGCAATAAGATCAGTTCAAAATACAATCAAATCACAACTATTGAATTGCTTTTCTTAAAAAGCTCAGCTCTGTGTTTATTTTTTGGTTACCTTATGAATAAAGTTTAAAGCAAGAGTAGCCTATCAGGCAGAAATGAGTGTTAACTGGTGATGTCTTAGGCAGCAGATGTTTTGATGTGAAATTATTCACTTTTAAGAGGCTTCCATTAAGTGAAAATATAAATGAATACAATCCAGTTAATGACTATGATGATTCAATTAAAGCAGTGGATCACAGAAACACCATTTCACCAAGAACTAAATTAAACATTTGGATGTTTTATTAGCTACATTGAAAAAATTTTTTTTCTTTTTCAATTAGAGATTTACATGACATTGGCAGGACTACAGCAGTGTAATAGATGAACTCATAAATTTTCATATGTTGGGTACACTCCATGCTTTTGATAGTGACGGGAACTAAAAAGTCATAGTTGTATATTAGCTTCAGAAAATACAGCCCATGCTTCTTACTTGTATGACTGTCACAGTTAACGTGCTCCTGGTGAGATAAAGATAGAAGTTAGTAATAAAAATGAGAAGGAAGGAAGAAAAAACGTTGTAATGAGTGAAATCTCTTTTATCCTTATACTTTTTTTCCTTACTATCTCTCCTACTTAATTTGTAATGGATATTAAATGTGAATGTAGGCAGTATCTAGCCTCCTGAAAAGACTACCCATTCTCATCTTTTAGATACTGGCCTTCTCATTTAAGTAGAAAATGTGTGCCATGTTTTTTCTTCAGACTGTTTAGAACTCTGTAAAGTGAGCTAGAAATCACAAACTTCTTTTATTGCCCTAAGAAAAACTGCAGTAGTTGGAAAGTGGACTAAAGCTGGCATTTATAAGACAGTTTGTCGTTTGGGAAATACTGACCATCCTTTATTCCATTTTTTTCTTCAGAGCCTTCCCTTGACATAGGTAGAATTACCATCCTCTTTTACGTAGGAAGAAACTGACACTCAAAGAGATTTTTCTGACTTTATAAGGCCACACAGCTAGTAAAGCTTGGATACCAGTATGATTTCTTTGTTTTAATAACAGCTATAGAGACATATAATTCACATTCTATAAAAATTCACCCTTTTAAAGTGTACAATTAAGTGGCTTTTAGTATATTCACAGAATTGAGCAAGCATCAACATTATCTAATTTTAGAACATTTTCGTCACCTCCCCAAAGAAACCCCAGGACCCACAAGGACGTATTCCCTGTTGCCCTAGCCCCTGGTAACTACTAACCTACTTTCTTTCTATAGATTCTGCATGTTTAATATAAATGGAATCATATACTATTTGGCCTTATGTGTCTGGCTTCTTTCACTTAGCATAATGTTTCAGGGTTCATCCATGCTGTAGCATGTGTCAGTACTTTATTCCTTTATATGGACAAGTAACATTCCATTGTATGGATAGACCACATTTTATTTATCCATTCACCAGTTGATAGGCATTTAGGTTGTTCCTACTTTTTGACAATCATGAATAATACTACTTGGAACATTCATGTCCCAAGTTTTTGTGTGAACATGTGTTTTCATGCCTCGTTGGTCGATACCTAGGAGTGGAATTGCTGGGGCATATGGTAACTCTGGGTTTAACATTTTTGAGGAACCAATCTGGATTTTTTGAAATCTAAATGTCAAGCTCTTTTTATTATACCTTGCCGATATAAGAATAGGGAGTCAAGGAGCTAGATGAAAGAGGGAAGGAAGTGGGTGAAAAGAATATAGTGTTGCTGTTTCATTTCTGTGAGTCACTTTTGATTCTCTCATCAGTCACAGATCATCAAAACAAGTCAATGCGCACTCTTGCTTAGTTGCCATAGGTTATAAGAGTCTCAGCGTTCAAGGGGACCAAAAAGGTGATCTCATCTCATGGTTTACTTTCTTAAGCCTTTGAATGTTTCTTCAAAGTACAGCTCACCCAGAAATCCAAATGTTAAGCAGACAAACAGGGAGCAGCTCCAGCTGAAGTGGGGAGAGGGCAGCGCTTTCTGGTCCTCCTCGCCTGTCTTGCCCTCCACTGATTCAATCCACCCATCCCTCCAGGGCTTGAAATCTCTGTTCCATGGGGGGATGCCCCAAAGGTTATTCAACCCACGTTCGAGCAGTTCCAAGGGACTGGAAACTCACTGTCGCTCCATGCAATCCATTCCTTCTTTGTATAATTCAGACTGTCAGTTCCTAAATGCAGTCAAAGTTTGGCCCCGTTCTGTCCCTTGGGTCCAGAGAAAATAGGTTTAATCTGTTTTCCATGTGCTAGGTTGTCCCATGTTTGAAGACAGTCATGATAGCTCTTTCTCAAGTCTTCTTCCAGCTAAACATTACCATTAAAAAAGAAAAAATTTCCTCACAGGACACAGTTTTAGACCCTTAATCATCCTGGTTTTCCTGGTCTATGTTTGTTTTCTTTATTCTATACGACTTTTTAAATTTGACACAACTGGATGTTGTATTCCAAGCATGGTTTTTAAATAGAGCAGAGGAGAGCCGGACACTTCACCTCCCATTTTCTACAGTCTATACTTCTAATAATGCAGCCCAAGATCGTATTAACTCTTGCTTGTCACTTCCCATTGTTACCCCTTACTGGTTTTCACCTAAAATTCTTGTCTGTTTTACATGTACTGTGGCTAAGCCCTTTTGTTTTTTTGAACGTCTTTATTGGAGTATAATTGCGGTACAGTGGTGTGTTAGTTTCTGCTTTATAACAAAGTGAATCAGCTATACGTACATATACATATGTTCCCATAGCTCTTCCCTCTTGCCTCTCCCTCCCTCCCACCCTCCCTATCCCACCCCTCTAGGTGGCCACAAACCACTGATCTGATCTCCCTGTGCTATGCAGCTGCTTCCCACTAGCTATCTATTTTACGTTTGGTAGTGTATATAAGTCCACGCCACTCTCTCACTTTGTCACAGCTTACACTTCCCCCTCCCCATATCCTCAAGTCCATTTTCTAGTAGGTATGTGTCGTTATTCCTGTCTTACCCTTAGGTTCTTCATTACCATTTTTTTTCTTAGATTCCATATATATGTGCTAGCATACGGTATTTGTTTTTTTCTTTCTGACTTACTTCACTCTGTATGACAGACTCTAGGTCCATCCACCTCACTACAAATAACTCAATTTCGTTCCTTTTTATGGCTGAGTAATATTCCATTGTGTATATGTGCCACATCTTCTTTATCCATTCATCTGTCGATGGACACTTAGGTTGCTTCCATGTCCTGGCTATTGTAAATAGAGCTGCAATGAACATTGTGGTACATGACTTTTAAAAAATTAATTAATTAATTAATGTTTGGCTGCGTTGGGTCTTCATTGCGGTGCGCGTACTTCTCATTGCGGTGGCTTCTCTTGTTGTGGAGCACAAGCTCTAGGAGCGTGGGCTTCAGTAGTTGTGGCATGTGGGCTCAGTAGTTGTGGCGCATGGGCTTAGTTGCTCCGCGGCCTGTAGGATCTTCCCAGACCAGGGATTGAACCCGGGTCCCCTGCATTGGCAGGTGGATTCTTAACCACTGCGCCACCAGGGAAGTCCCATGACTCTTTTTGAATTATGGTTTTCTCAGGGTATATGACAAGTAGTGGGATTGCTGGGTCGTAGGGTAGTTCTCTTTTTAGTTTTTTAAGGAACCTCCGTACTGTTCTGCATAGTGGCTGTATCAATTTACATTCCCACCAACTACAAGAGGGTTCCCTTCTCCACACACCCTCTCCAGCATTTACTGTTTGTAGATTTTTTGATGATGGCCATTCTGACTGGTGTGAGGTGATACCTCATTGTAGTTTTGATTTGCATTTCTCTAATGATTAGTGATGTTGA
>NW_006783036.1:4691002-4693617 GCF_000442215.2 Lipotes vexillifer | reverse complement strand
TTCATTTGCAAATATTTTCTCCCATTCTGAGGGTTGTCTTTTGGTCTTGTTTATGGTTTCCTTTGCTGTGCAAAAGCTTTGAAGTTTCATTAGGTCCCATTTGTTTATTTTTGTTTTTATTTCCATTTCTCTAGGAGGTGGGTCAAAAAGGATCTTGCTGTGATTTATGTCATAGAGTGTTCTGCCTATGTTTTCCTCTAAGAGTTTTATAGTGTCTGGCCTTACATTTAGGTCTTTAATCCATTTTGAGTTTATTTTTCTATATGGTGTTAGGGAGTGTTCTAATTTCATTCTTTTATGTGTAGCTGTCCAGTTTTCCCAGCACCACTTATTGAAGAGGCTGTCTTTTCTCCATTGTATATTCTTGCCTCCTTTATCAAAAATAAGGTGACCATATGTGCATGGGTTTATCTCTTGGTTTTCTATCCTGTTCCATCGCTCTATATTTCTGTTTTTGTGCCAGTACCGTACTGTCTTGATTACTGTAGCTTTGTAGTATAGTGTGAAGTCAGCGAGCCTGATTCCTCCAGCTCTGTTTTTCTTTTTCAAGATTGCTTTGGCTGTTCGGGGTCTTTTGTGTTTCCATACAAATTGTGAAATTTTTTGTTCTAGCTCTGTGAAAAATGCCATTGGTAGTTTGATAGGGATTGCATTGAATCTGTAGATTGCTTTGGGTAATATAGTCATTTTCACAATGTTGATTCTTCCAATCCAAGCACATGGATCTCTCTCCTTCTGTTTGTATCACCTTTAATTTCTTTCATCAGTGTTTTATAGTTTTCTGCATACAGATCTTTTGTCTCCTTAGGTAGGTTTATTCCTAGGTGTTTATGTTTGGCTAGGTATTTTATTCTTTTTGTTGCAGTGGTAAATGGGAGTGTTTCCTTAATATCTCCTTCAGATTTTTCATCATTATTGTATAGGAATGCAAGAGATTTCTATGCATTAATTTTGTACCTGCTACTTTACCGAATTCATTGATTAGCTCTAGTAGTTTTCTGGTAGCATCTTTAGGATTCTCTATGTATAGTATCATGTCATCTGCAAACAGTGACAGCTTTACCTCTTCTTTTCCAATTTGGATTCCTTTTATTTCTTTTTCTTCTCTGATTGCTGTGGCTAAAACTTCCAAAACTATATTGAATAATAGTGGTGAGAGTGGACAACCTTGTCTTGTTCCTGATCTTAGTGGAAATGGTTTCATTTTTTCACCATTGAGAACGATGTTGGCCGTGGGTTTGTCATATATGGCCTTTCTTATGTTGAGGCTAAGCCCGTTTTTGCTTACTTTTACATTCTCTTTTTGAGGAGGAATTTTCTGCAGCCCAAGATGATTGTAATCTGTATCGTAATGCTGTAAATAATCCCAACACTTATGTAAAATATTTCAGTGTTATAATAACATGGAAGTTAGTCGTTGCCTTAAAGGTTATGATTCTGGCTGATTTTCCAAAAGGTGTTGTGAGAGACCTTATCAGCTTCCTTCTAAATCCTATGCATGGCATATCTGCCACTTCCTGGTGTAGCTGGGTTTCTTCCCCTGCAGGTACTACCTGTTAATAACCATGGCTGGTCAAGTCCACACTCACAACCTGCTGCTCCCAATGACATTCCGAAGTCAGTATAATAATCTTTTGAGCTACTGCCATTTATTTTTTTCTAGTTGTGAAATGAAAGCTTGTTTTCATTTCTAAACATTTGTATTGGGGTAGTTAAGAATACTTTATTGAAAATCTTAGAAATCGTTTGGCATCTGTAATTCTGACCACTTTCTCTTTACTATGGTTAGGATAGGATTTTCAAGTTCGCAAATAGTTGGGTTTGAAACAGCGTCAAGGACCTCGTGTGAGGAAATCACTCTGAACTCAGCAATGTGAAGTATTTTCAGACCTCGTGCGTATTCTTATGTGGCGGCAGAGGACTGATTTAGGCTTTCTCTGATAGCAAAATCTATAGAAAATGCTTTCATGGGAGAGTGCATAGCAAGCACCCATGCTAAGCAAGAACTTCTCATTGGTACACTTGGTATTCCAGCAAGGAATTTATTTTATAGCCAAACCACGAGCATTTATGACATTATGAACAGACCCAAGCATTTTGGTGGAGAATTCACAAAACTGTGCTGAAAAGTAACCATTAGTCGGTTATTAATTTTTGAGATGGTGTAAGCCTTTTCATATAGTCTTTTAAAAAAATAAACATTTTAGTTGAGTGGAGGATGGATAAAAGAAAAATCACGTCTTTGTTTCTACTGTTAGTCTGTTCGAGCTATAAAACTAGAAGTGTAAAAACTTAATCATGGATCGCATTGAAAATTGAACATGAAAGCATTGCTTGTATCAGCAAAGCAGCTTCTCCAAGGACTTAAAATCAATGGTAATTTGTACTACTTACAAAAATTCTTTCAGGAAAACTGTGGTTATTCATCTTAAAAATCCTAGCTTATTAATAGAGGATTTCTAGGATTTGTAAAGTGTTTTAAATGTCACAAGAAACATGGGTAATCAAAAAGTATGCCGTAAACCTTAAATGCTATATAATTATTATCACCATACCCTCCCCCCAGAGTTTCATATTTTTCTCACTAGATATTGGTCATGTACATTTAATATCCT
>NW_006783036.1:4688074-4690992 GCF_000442215.2 Lipotes vexillifer | reverse complement strand
CTGCTGAAAGCAGCATGTTTGTTTTAATATCATGTAGGACTGGGTCTGTCCTTATGTGCCAGCGGGAGCCAGCACACATCCTCCTTGGTTTACTTTAACGAAATGGCTCTTTAGAAGTTTATCTTTCTTTAAAGTATTTATTTTTCCATTAAGAGTTAGGTAGACATACTTCCTATTGTGTTTCCTGTCAAGCTGTATCTTTACTGGAAAATACTATTTGTGTGGAAAGCCACATTTTTTTACAGAGTACTTAGTCGTGTCTTAAAATGCAATAGCACATTTTTTCTGCCAGTTTTCTGGAAAAGATTTAAACTCTCTGACTTTAATAAACTACCCCCTCTGTGAAGGGGCACAGTTGACCGTTACCCTTGGATGATGCAAGAGGGCAGGGACGCCAAGCCCAGAGCCTGCCCACAGTGGGGAGTTCCACGGGAGGCCTTGGCTACCTGCAGAGGGGGAGAGAACGGGAGGTGCCAGCCCTCCGAGGAGTGGGGGCCAGATCGTTGTGCATCATTGCGGTGTGGTCCAGGACTGGCTGTGTCCTTCATGCTGTGCCCTCTGGAGGGGAAGGCATTATTGTCCTGGACTGCAAATTATTCCCACAGAAAACCTTTCCAGGACAATGGGCGGCTCACATTAAAGATAATGAGGATAGAGACGGTTAGGCACGCATTCATGGAGAGAGAGGCCTTTAAGTTCACTTGGCAAGTGGAGCCGATTTCGAGTGAATCCCTACAATGTGCACAGGACAATGAAAAATGTTTAAAACATGGTTTTCCCTAGAAACATTAGATTTCCCTAGTCATTGTCCTACCCTCTTTCTCCCAGCCTCCCATCTCCATGGGCCTGGGAGGTTCTTCTGCTCCCCAAGTATCTCACCATTTCTCCCTGCGCGTTAGCTCAGACGTTGGTCAGTTCTCATCTGGGGTTTGTTGTAAGGACTGCAGCCCCACACTAGCCTTTCTGCCTCCAGTCTCAGCTCCTTTTCTTATTGAACAAGAGGTCGAGTATGCACTGTGCTCATCATGACATGGATCTGAGGGTTCCAGCAACACGCCAGGCCCACGTGGTCCTTGCTTTCAAGAAGCCGGAGTTGCTCTTGGGGAACTGGCCACTCATCATGTTCACAAGTTGTTTAATGAGCCCGGGAATAGATGGTGCTGAGAAGAAGCATAAGGCGTGTGGCCAGGCTTCGGGCTGAGGAAGGCCTGTGTGAGCTCTTTCTGGGATGAGTGGAAGCCACTCACTGACAGGGGTTGGGGAGAGGGCGGGCAAGGGCATTCCAGACTGGGTGGGAAGCCCGGAGGGGTAGGGGGGAAGGACCTTTTGGAAACTGAAAGAAAGTCTCCTGTGGTGAAAGAAAAAGGAGCAGAGCTTGAAATGAGGCTCCGTGTGTCCTGTGGGGCCTTTCGGCCACATTGAGGAGTTTGGTGTTATTTCCAAGGAGCAGAGAGAATGTGCTGGAGAATTTTGAGGCAAGAGAGTGATGTGGTCAGATATGCAGGGATTTTTGGAGGACGGCTGTCCCTGGAGCATGGAGGGGTGGCCGGAAGAGCAGGGGAGGGTGGAGGAGGGAGGCTGTTGTGTGAACCCAGGGAGAGGCGATGGTGATTTCCACCAGAGGGGGTACTTAGGGGCTGACCTCACCTGGACTTAAGTCATTACAAGCGGGAGGAGGAGGAATCAAGGATACCGCCCAGGCTCCTGACTCATCCACCCAAGTGAGTGCCATGGGCCGAGATGGAAGGACCTAGAAGGACCGGCATGTGGACGATGGTGCAGCTGAGGCTTGTGGGACATAGAAGCCGACGGGCTGAGTAGGCTGTAGGATGTGGGGACCGGAGCCTGGGAGACGTCCGGACTGGAGATAAAAAGTTTGAGAGCCATCAGTATATAGATGGTAACAGAATCCACGTTGAAGATGAGCTCACCTAAGGTGAAATTAGCTGCTGGGAATGCTCCGCTGCTGGGAATGCTCCTCCTGGAATACAGATCTGATCTGGAAAACCACCTCCTGTTGTAGTCTTCAGGGCCCCCTCCTTCCCCTTTGGCGCCCAAAGCCCCCAGGGGTGCAGCTGCCTGTCTCAGCCGACTCCGAGCTCCTTTGCCTGCCACCACGCCGGCTCCCGCGTGTTGTGAGGTGTCCTTTCTGGGTGGCCACATAAACCCCTGTCATCATGATGATCCCAGAGGCCTGTCATGGTGGGTTTTTTTCACATCTCCCGTTAGACTGGCACCACTTTCCGGGCAGAGGCTCCCGGTGGTCACGTTTGTGCTTTTTTGCTCCTAAGCTGAGCCCGCGCCTGGTGGGTTTCCTGATGGATACTGTGTATGTGTGAAATACACACACACCAGTCGAAACGCTTCCCGTGTAACATGTGCACTAAATTGAGGTTAAACAGGGAAAGCACTCATGCCACTTTTCTGTATGCTTGAAATAATGTGTATACATATTTTATATTATATATCTCATATTTATATAAGTACACGTGCATACATATTGGTACCCATGTCACAGGAATGTAGATACACACGCACACACGTGTGACACATTTAACTCTCGTCCTCATCAAAGAACCAGTAGACTTAGGCATTGCAGGCAAGGAAACATTACGGGTAAAACCCAGAAACATACGGATGTGGGACAGTGCAGAGACTGGCCAGATGGAGTCAGACTCCCCTGCACAAACAGTACAGAAAGCCCCAGCTGGACACGGGTCCACTTGAATCAATAAGTAGAAACATTTGCAAAAAGCCTGGGGTGGTTTAACAGACAACACAAATTATATTCAGCCAAAGGAACTGACACAAGGAAGCAGTTCTTGGCAAAACCGGCATTTTTAGCAGTAAAATAAGTTTGGTCTGGGCTTCCCTGGTGGCGCAGTGGTTGAGAGTCCGCCTGCCGATGCAGGGGACGC
>NW_006783036.1:4675702-4687826 GCF_000442215.2 Lipotes vexillifer | reverse complement strand
CGCGTACCGAAAAAAAAAAAAAAAAAAAGAAAGAAAGAAAGTAATTACGCAGCCTTGCCCACAATCTGCTGCTCTCAAAGGCTAAAATCTGCTCTGTGTGTCATTTCTTTGCCTTCCTAGAAAACGGCCTCGTATTGAGTTGATATAATTTAATTATATAAAAATATGTGTTCAGACTGCATCTTGTACTTAATTATAGCTCTGACACTACAGAGTTGTTATTTCCCAGCCAGAGCTTGTGCATCTTCAAAGTGGGGGCCACGTCCCATTCATTTTTCTCTGCACCCTGCCGGGCACCATGCGTGTGCATGTGCACGTGCGCGTGCGCGTGTGCGTGGCGTGGCAGGGGAGGAGCGGGAGACGCAGGCAGTGCTGGAGGTCCCACCAGGCAGCCTCAGGTGTCACAGAGTCTGAGCACTTACAGGTGTCCCTTGTTTAACCCTCATTCCACGCCTTTGAGGTGGCTGCTGTGATCATCTGCGTTGTGACTGGTGAGGAAACGGAGCCCTAAAAGTTTAAGTAACTTGCTTAAGGTCGCCTGGCTGGTCCTTTTCAGAGCTGGGATTTGAACCCAGGCATCTGGCTCCACGGTCCACAGGCTACGAAGTGCTCAGTTGTGTTTGATGAATGAGCAACAGATCAAAAGATGGGACTGGTCCCAGACACGAAGGGGTGTGGGAGGTGTTTTTCATAGGCCACTTGCTTCTGGGAGAGGCCACACACTAATTACTAGTTCAGATCTGAGTTCCTTCCACCGGAGTGCTGAGAGGGTCTCCGAACGAGTTCCTTGTCTTCACCCACGTTTCCCTTCAAATCACACCACTAACGCACTTTCCACAGCAGGAGTCTCATTTATCTCTGAGTTACCCAAAGTCCCGTGGAAGCTACCCATGGCTCTGAGGATGCAGGGCTGAGTCTGTGAACGACCTCCCGCCTGCTTCCCTGACCCAGGGCGGCCTCTCCTCCCAGGTGCCTTGGAGGCTGCCCCCTGGGCTCTGGGTAGTGTCTGGAGGCGCAGGGCTGGTTGACGTGTGTCCTCACCTGCTGTGTCCCTGCCCTCCCTGCAGGGACCCTTCCCCAATCCTCCTTTACCTTTAGAGCCTGGCTCCATGCCCTGGAGGCCTCCCTGGTGCATATTGAATTTAGGCGAGGTTCTCTTGGTGCCCCGAGCCCGGTGCTGTGTCTCGGTGCGCTGCAAACCTTGATTTCACTCCAGACCTGCAATTCCCAGAGGAACGCATCGTGGACCCTCAGCCCCCTGTGTGCTGAACCAAAGAGTGAGTCATTTCAGAGTGGAAATATGAAGCGGTCATTTGGTCTGGTAATTGCCCACTTAGAAAGTTTTAACACGCTCTGTACATAGCCCCTCCCCTGCGGTGACCAAGCATTAAGGAAACTGTTCAGTCTTTCTGTCAGTAGTTCTGGTTCTTTCCATTTTTCTCCAGCAGCCTCATCCCATGTATTACTCTCTTGCTCTTCTTAGAACACTTTTTTAGTTTTTAATTGTGATAAAATACACAACATGAAATTGACCCTGTTAACCATTTTCAAGTGTACAGTTCAGCGGCATGAAGTAAATTCACATGGTTGTGCAACCATCAGGAGCATCTGTCCACAGAACTCTTTTCGTTTTGCAAAACTGAAACTTTGTCCCCATTAAACAATAAATCCCATTCGTCCCTCCTCTGGCCCTGGCACCCTCCATTCACTTTCTGTCTCTAAGAATTTGATTACTCTAGGGACCTCATATAAGTGGAATCCTACAGTATTTGTCCTTTTGTAACTGGCTTATTTCCCTTGCACAACCTTTTGTGAAACTCTAGTTTCATGAGTTACAGAATCCCAAACCGAACAATGTCTGACTAAGGGTTCAAAACTGGGTGCCGGGGAGGGGGGTAATTACCTCACAGTTCGAGGCTGTCAGAGTCCCTGCTGGGGTGTCACCAGATCACACCCACGTGCATTACCAGCAGCTCTGCTCAGCCTGTGTAAAGTCTAAGCATCTTATCTCTGGAATCCCTGCAGTAAAAAGTGTGCTCTTCCCCCAGAGCTAATGTCAGGGCAAAGCCAGACTCAAGAGGGGCGGTGCAGAGTCCTGGAAACAGGGCTCAGACTCCAAACTGCCCTGTGCGCCATCAAACAGCAACAGAGGCCACTTTGACAAGCAGAGAATGGTAACAAGTGTCTAAGCTCTCTTAGGAATGGGGGGGGTGGGGGGGAATTTTAGGACAGTTTAGAAAGATGATGAGGGGCATATGTTTGCTAAAGAAATTCCAGGACATATGCCTTTTGATCACCAATAGCGTACATTCTCTCTCAACTAGCTAAGAATCTAAGAAAGGAAACAACAGATGTGAGGCCCATGCTCTAGGAAGGATCTGGACTGGAGTCTTGGAATATCTCTGAGTTTTTGTTATTTTTTTTTTAAAAGATTGCTGTTGCACATTTGGCACGATCTACTGACATGAGTGTCTGATTGGAGCATCACACTCACAGGACTGTTTAAAAAAGACGAGCAGGCGTAGCCTACACATGCCCAGAATGAGTCATTAACTCTTGAGAATTAGCACAAAAGATAGTGTGCATTTCTTCCAAGACCTTCTATAATCTATCACTAGATTACATTCCCAAGGTTCAAAGCATGGGCTTTGGAGACAGATAGGTCTGGGTTCGAATCATGATTCTGCCAATTATGAAAAAGAAGGGCCCTGACCCCACTGTCCTCCCTCCCGCGCATCTGCTGCTCTGTGTCCCATTGGGCAAACAGAGAGGGGAGCCAGGGAACAAGGGGCTGTGTTGCAATACCCTACCCCTGCCAGAGTTCGCCTCCCAGCACAGAGGACAGGGAAGGGTCTGAGGGCAATCGCAAGAGGTCCAGTGGTGTTGTCTTGAATCAAGATGTAAATATTTATTAATGTGTTACCCTTGTAACACATTAATAAATATTTGATGGTTGCAGCTACATTGATCTAGCCTAGTTCCTGATGTCACATAAGCATCCCATAAATGTTGGATTCATCCCTCTGTCAACTGTGCATTGCTTTTCCAGTACGCCAAGAATTTCTGTGGTTCTGTAGTCATGCTTTACCAATCCTTATCTCCTCCTGTTTCCATATTGAAACATGGTTTATCCTAGGGACCCAGCCTACACATTGTCTCCTGGGTGAAATCTTCCCTGATCTCTCCAGGGTCACTTGGTCTTTCCTCTGCATTTCCAAATTTTGGTACATACCCCTCTAATTGGCACTTGGTTCATTCCATCCTGCTTTATGGTTATCTGTTCAACCTTTGTTTCCACCACCAGCTAGCACACTCCTTCAGGGTGGGGACCCTGTATTGTCTTTTTTATTTTGCTTCCTTCCGTTGCTCTGCACAGGGCCTTGGTTATGGTGTGTGTCTAATAAATGCTTGTTGAATGAAAAATCAAATACTATTCAGGATTAGAGAGTTGCATTACAGAAAGATACCTGGTGGTGCTGTAATTAACTTGCTTAAAAAAAAAAAAAGAAAAATCAAATACTAAAATTAGACAAAGGGCCATGCTATCTTTAAATCATCATGAAAGGCAAAGGGAGAACCTCCTGATCCTGAAAAGCTTTCCAGTATTACCAGAAACACTTCTTTATTGTTTACAGTAGTGAAATAACTCACATTCACATGTAGCAAAGCCTCTTAGTTATTGTAGACTGGAGTCAGTGTAGGAGCTTTCAGCATTCACGGATTATACATATTTGTGTACATACTTGGTACAAAGAAAACAATATATATATACAGACACACACACAATTTTATTCTGTTTATTTACCTTTTGTTGTTGTTGACATGGCCTCTAAACACAGGCCAACCACTGTACTTTGCTCCAACATTGGAGGGATTTATTGAGAGACGCTATCTCCACTCTAGTATTTTATAGTTTTCAAAGCACCTTCAGATCTGTTTCTCACTTAATTCTCACAGCCAAACTCTAACATAAGTTAGATGAATACTCTTTTATCATGTTCATGTTACGGACGATGAGATCCATCAGGTGACTGATGGGTGTTAAGTAAGTTCACCAAGGCCAGTCAGTTCAGGAAGTGACAGACCCCCAGACACAGGTCGCTTGACAAAACCCAGCGTCCTTTGAATGGTGCCATGTTGCCTTCTATACGATAGTATCTACACTGATTGGGTAATCGACCTTGAAAAGAGCACTTGATTTAACAAGAAAATATGTTATAGATAATTGCACCTTCTATGCTGCAAATTTTGTTGTGGTGGTGGTGGTTTTCCTGGACCTTGAAAAAAATGATTTATGGATAACGCTTTGCTTTTGGAAAAACCTGACATTCAAAAATCTGGATGCAGCATGAGCTGCTACAAGATTACTTACAGGGTTCCATAGCATCTTCTTAAAACCGTAAATTTCCTTATCTACTTAAACATCATATTTGACAAATGGCGGTCTTGTGCTTCAGGGCCACATCCTGGGTAAAGTGCCGAGTTTTCTTTTTTAAATTCCTGTTCTCTCTCAAATTATCCTAAAGAGTGGGGGAAACGGCTGCCTTTGCAGCAGTACCTCTTACTTGTGCAGTTTTCCATTGTGGCTGAACTGTGGGTGGAAACATGCCCAGAAGTCGTATCCAGTGTTCCAACAGGTGCCCTGTAACCTAGGCTGGGCTCTGCCTGTTTGCTTGGTTTCTCTCTCACATATTTATCTCAGATGCCTTAAGATCCAATGGCCTGAGGGAGAGCTAGCTTCTAAATCAGCCCATAATCCCTTATCTGTGATTTCAAAATCCAGAAGGCTCTGAACACCATGTTTTCTGGTAACTCAATTCTTATTTAGGCTCATCCTGATTGGACATCATTTCGTGAGGATTGGGGGGATGGAAGGGTGGAAAAACCTCCCCTGAATTGAAACATGTGGCTTTTAATGGTTTCTATTTCTCCCTTTTCATGTGAAAGTTCTTCTGCTCTTCTGTAGAACTTTCTTTCTTTTAACATCTTTATTGGAGTATAATTGCTGTACAATGGTGTGTTAGTTTCTGCTGTGTAACAAAGTGAATCAGCTATACGTATACATATATCCACATATCTCCTCCCTCTTGTGTCTCCCTCCCACCCCCCATCCCACCCCTCTAGGTGGTCACAGAGCCCCGAGCTGATCTCCCTGTGCTATCTGGTTAAAAAAAAAAAAAAAAGAAAAGAAAAATCAAATACTAAAATTAGACAAAGGGCCATGCTATCTTTAAATCATCGTGAAAGGCAAAGGGAGAACTTCCTGATCCTGAAAAGCTTTCCAGTATTACCAGAAACACTTCATTGTTTACAGTAGAGAAATAACTCACATTCACATGTAGCAAAGCCTCCACTAGCTGTCTGTTGTACATTTGGTAGTGTATACATGTCCATGCCACTCTCTCACTTCGTCCCAGCTTACCCTTCCCCCTCCCCGTGTCCTCAGGTCCATTCTGTACGTCTGCATCTTTATTCCTGTCCTGCCCCTAGGTTCTTCAGAAACTTTTTTTTTTTTTAGATTCCATATATATGTGTTAGCATATGGCATTTGTTTTTCGCCTTCTGACTTATTTCACTCTGTATGACAGTCTCTAGGTCCATCCACCTCACTACAAATAACTCAATTTCGTTCTTTTCATGGCTGAGTAATATTCCATTGTATATATGTGCCACATCTTCTTTATCCATTCATCTGTCAATGGACACTTAGGTTGCTTCCATGTCCTGGTTATTGTAAATAGAACTGCAATGAACATTGTGGTACATGACTCTTTTTTTTTTAATTTTATTTTTTTTAATACAGCAGATTCTTATTAGTTATCTGTTTTATACATATTAGTGTATACATGTCGATCCCAATCTCCCAATTCATCCCACCACCACCACCCCGCACCGTTTTCCCCCCTTGGTGTCCATACGTTTGTTCTCTACATCTGTATCTCTATTTCTGCCCTGCAAACCAGTTCATCTGTACCATTTTTCTAGATTCCACATGTATGCATTAATATACGATATTTGCTTTTCTCTCTCTGACTTCCTTCACTCTGTATGACAGTCTCTAGATGCATCCATGTCTCTACAAATGGCCCAATTTCGTTCCTTTTTATGGCTGAGTAATATTCCGTTGTATATAGGTACCACATCTTCTTTATCCTTTCATCTGTCGATGGACAGTTAGGTTGCTTCCATGTCCTGACTATTGTAAATAGAGCTGCAGTGAACATTGTGGTACATGACTGTTTTTGAATTATGGTTTTCTCAGGGTATATGACAAGTAGTGGGATTGCTGGGTCGTATAGTAGTTATTTTTTTAGTTTTTTAAGGAACCTCCATACTGTTCTCCATAGTGGCTGTATCAATTTACATTGCCACCAACAGTGCAAGAGGGTTCCCTTTTCTCCACACCCTCTCCAGCATTTACTGTTTGTAGATTTTTTGATGATGGCCATTCTGACTGGTGTGAGGTGATACCTCATTGTAGTTTTGATTTGCATTTCTCTAATGATTAGTGATGTTGAGCATCCTTTCATGTGTTTGTGGGCAATCTGTGTATATTGTTTGGAGAAATGTCTGTTTAGGTCTTCTGCCCATTTTTGGATTGGGTTGTTTGTTTTTTTGCTATTGAGCTGCGTGAGCTGCTTGTAAATTTTGGAGATTAATCCTTTGTCGGTTGCTTCGTTTGCTAATATTTTCTCCCATTCTGAGGGTTGTCTTTTCATCTTGTTTGTGGTTTCCTTTGCTGTGCAAAAGATTTTTTAAGTTTCATTAGGTCCCATTTGTTTAGTTTTGTTTTTATTTCCATTTCTCTAGGAGGTGGGTCAAAAAGGATCTTGCCATGATTTATGTCATAGGGTGTTCTGCCTGTGTTTTCCTCTAAGAGTTTTATAGTGTCTGGCCTTATATTTAGGTCTTTAATCCGTTTTGAGTCTATTTTTGTGTATGGTGTTAGGGAGTGTTCTAACTTCATTCTTTTACGTGTAGCTGTCCAGTTTTCCCAGCACCACCTATTGAAGAGGCTGTCTTTTCTCCATTGTATATTCTTGCCTCCTTTATCAAAAATAAGGTGACCATATGTGCGTGGGTTTATCTCTGGGCTTTGTATCCTGTTCCATCGCTCTATATTTCTGTTTCTGTGCCAGTACCGTACTGTCTTTTTTTTTTTTTTTTTGCGATACGCGGGCCTCTCACTGTTGCGGCCTCTCCCGTTGTGGAGCACAGGCTCCGGACGCGCAGGCTCAGTGGCCATGGCTCACGGGCCCAGCCGCTCCGCGGCATGTGGGATCTTCCTAAACCGGGGCACAGACCCATGTCCTCTGCATCCATAGGTGGACTCTCAACAACTGCGCCACCAGGGAAGCCCCGTACTGTCCTGATTACTGTAGCTTTGTAGTATAGTCTGAAGTCCAGGAGCCTTATTCCTCCAGCTCCGTTTTTCTTGCTCAAGATTGCTTTGGCTGTTCAGGGTCTTTTGTGTTTCCATACAAATTATGAATTTTTTTGCTCTAGTTCTGTGAAAAATGCCATTGGTAGATTGATAGGGATTGCATTGAATCTGTAAATTGCTTTGGGTAGTATAGTCATTTTCACAATATTGATTCTTCCAATCCAAGCACATGGTATATCGCTCCATCTGTTTGTATCACCTTTAATTTCTTTCATCAGTGTCTTATAGTTTTCTGCATACAGGTCTGTTGTCTCCTTAGGTAGGTTTACTCCGAGGTATTTTATTCCTTTTTTTGCAGTGGTAAATGGGACTGTTTCCTTAATTTCTCCTTCAGATTTTTCATCCTTAGTGTATAGGAATGCAGGAGATTTCTGTGCATTAATTTTGTATCCTGCTACTTTACCACATTCATTGATTAGCTCTCTTAGTTTTCTGGTAGCATCTTTAGGATTCTCTATGTATAGTATCATGTCATCTGCAAACAGTGACAGCTTTGCTTCTTCTTTTCCGATTTGGATTCCTTTGGACGTGGCTAAAACTTATAAAACTATGTTGAATAATAGTGGTGAGAGTGGACAACCTTGTCTTGTTCCTGATCTTAGAGGAAATGGTTTCAGTTTTTCACCATTGAGAACGATGTTGGCTGTGGGTTTGTCATATATGGCCTTTATTATGTTGAGGTAAGTTCCCTCTATGCCTACTTTCTGGAGGGTTTTTATCATAAATGGGTGTTGATTTTTGTCAATAGATTTTTCTGCATCTATTGAGATGATCATATGGTTTTTCTCCTTCAATTTGTTAGTATGGTTTATCACGTTGATTGACTTGCATATATTGAAGAATCCTTGCATTCCTGGGATAAACCCCACTTGATCATGGTGGATGATCCTTTTAATGTGCTGTTGGATTCTGTTCGCTAGTATTTTGTTGAGGATTTTTGCATCTATGTTCATCAGTGATACTGGTCTATAGTTTTCTTTCTTTGTGGCATCTTTGGTTTTGGTATCAGGGTGGTTTTGGTATCAGGGTGATGGTGGCCTTGTAGAATGGGTTTGGGAGTGTTCTCCCTCTGCTATAATTTGGAAGAGTTTGAGAAGGATAGGTGTTAGCTCTTCTGTAAATGTGTGATAGAATTCGCCTGTAAAGCCATCTGGTCCTGGGCTTTTGTTTGTTGGAAGATTTTTAATCACAGTCTCAATTTCAGTGCTTGTGATTGGTCTGTTTATACTTTCTATTTCTTCCTGGTTCAGTCTCTGAAGGTTGTGCTTTTCTAAGAAATTGTCCATTTCTTCCAGGTTGTCCATTTTATTGGCGTAGAGTTGCTTGTATTGATCTCTCATGATCCTTATATTTCTGCAGGGTCAGTTGTTACTTCTCCTGTTCCATTTCTGATTCTGTTGATTTGAGTCTTCTCCCTTTTTTTCTTGATGAGTCTGGCTAATGGTTCATCAATTTTTTTTATCTTCTTAAGAACCAGCTTTTAGTTTTATTGATCTTTGCTATTGTTTCCTTCATTTCTTTTTCATTTATTTCTGATCTGATCTTTATGATTTCTTTCCTTCTGCTAACTTTAGTGTTTTTTTGTTCTTCTTTCTCTAATTGCTTTAGGTGTAAAGTTAGGTTGTTTATTTGAGATGTTTCCTGCTTCTTAAGGTGGGCTTGTATTGCTATAAACTTCCCCCTTAGAACTGCTTTTGCTGCATCCCGTAGGTTTTTTGTTGTCGTGTTTTCATTGTCATTTGTTTCTAGGTATTTTTTGATTTCCTCTTTGATTTCTTCAGTGATCTATTGGTTATTAAGTAGTGTATTGTTTAGCCTCCATGTGTTTGTATTTTTTACATTTTTTTCCCTGTGATTGATGTCTCATAGCATTGTGGTCAGAAAAGATACTTGATACAATTGCAATTTTCTTAAATTTACCAAGGCTTGATTTGTGACCCAAGATATGGTCTACCCTGGAGAATGTTCCATGAATACTTGAGAAGAAAGTGTATTCTGTTGTTTTTGGATGGAATGTCCTATAAATATCAGTTAAGTCCATCTTGTTTAATGTGTCATTTAAAGCTTGTGTTTTCTTATTAATTTCATTTTGGATGATCTGTCCATTGTGAAAGTGGGGTGTTAAAGTCCCCTACTTTGATTGTGTTACTGTTGATTTCCCCTTTTATGGCTGTTAGCATTTGCCTTATATATTGAGGTGCTCCTATGTTGGGTGCATAAATATTTACAATTGTTATATCTTCTTCTTGGATTGATCCCTTGATCATTATGCAGTGTCCTTCTTTGTCTCTTATAATAGTCTTTATTTTAGAGTCTATTTTGTCTGATATGAGAATTGCTACTCCAGCTTTCTTTTGATTTCCTTTTGCGGGGTATATCTTTTTCCATCCCCTCACTTTCAGTCTGTATGTGTCCCTAGGTCTGAAGTGGGTCTCTTGTAGGCAGCATATATATGGGTCTTGTTTTTGTATCCATTCAGCTAGTCTGTGTCTTTTGGTTGGAACATTTAATCCATTTACATTTAAGATAGTTATCGATATGTATGTTCCTATTACCATTTTCTTAAATGTTTGGGGTTTGTTATTGTAGGTCTTTTCCTTCTCTTGTGTTTCCTGCCTAGAGAAGTTCCTTTAGCATTTGTTGTAAAGCTGGTTTGGTGGTGCTGAATTCTCTTAGCTTTTGCTTGTCTGTAAAGGTTTTAATTTCTCCATCGAATCTGAATGAGATCCTTGCTGGGTAGAGTAATCTTGGTTGTAGGTTTTTCTCTTTCATCACTTTAAATATGTCCTGCCACTCCCTTCTGGCTTGCAGAGTTTCTGCTGAAAGATCAGCTGCTAACCTTATGGGGATTCCCTTGTATGTTATTTGTTGCTTTTCCCTTATTGCTTTTAATATTTTTTCTCTGTATTTAATTTTTGATAGTTTGATTAATATGTGTCTTGGTGTGTTTCTCCTTGGATTTATCCTGTATGGGACTCTCTGTGCTTCCTGGACTTGATTGACTATTTCCTTTCCCATATTAGGGAAGTTTTCAACTATAATCTCTTCAAATATTTTCTTAGTCTGTTTTTTTTCTCTTCTTCTTATGGGACCCCTATAAGTGGTGTGCTGGTGCATTTAATGTTGTCCCAGAGGTCTCTGAGACTGTCCTCAGTTCTTTTCATTCTTTTTTCTTTATTCTGCTCTGCGGTAGTTATTTCCACTCTTTCATCTTCCAGGTCCCTTATCTGTTCTTCTGCCTCAGTTATTCTGCTATTGATTCCTTCTAGAGAATTTATAATTTCATTTATTGTGTTGTTCATCGTTGTTTGTTTGCTCTTTAGTTCTTCTAGATCCTTTCTTGTATTTTCTCCATTCTATTTCCAAGATTTTGGATCATCTTTACTATCACTACTCTGAATTCTTTTTCAGGTAGACTGCCCATTTCCTCTTCATTTTTTGGTCTGGTGGGTTTTTATCATGCTCCTTCATCTGCTGTGTGTTTCTCTGTCTTCTCATTTTGCTTAAGTTACTCTGTTTGGGGTCTCCTTTTCACAGGCTGCAGGTTCGTAGTTCCTGTTGTTTTTGGTGTCTGCCACCAGTGGGTAAGGTTGGCTCAGTGGGTTGTGTTGGCTTCCTGGTGGAGGGGACTGGTGCCTGTGTTCTGGTGGATGAGGCTGGATGTTGTCTCTCTGGTGGGCAGGTCTACATCTGGTGGTGTGTTTTGGGATGTCTGTGGACTTATTATGATTTTAGGCAGCCTCTCTGCTAATGGGTGGGGTTGTGTTCCTGTCTTGCTAGTTGTTTGGCATGGGGTGTCCAGCACTGTAGCTTGCTGGTCGTTGAGTGGAGCTGGATCTTAGCATTGAGATGGAGATCTCTGGGAGAGCTTTTGCCTTTTGATATTATGTGGAGCCAGGAGGTCTCTGGTGGACCAGTGTCCTGAACTCGGCTCTCCCACCTCAGAGGCACAGGCCTGACACTCGGCTGGAGCACCAAGACCCTATCAGCCACGTGGCTCAGAAGAAAAGGGAGAGAAAAAGAAATGAAGGAAGGAAGCGAGGGAGGGAGGGAGGAAGGAAATAAAAGTTCTTGAAATTAAAAATTTAAAAATTATTAAAAATTAAAAAGTAATAAAAAGAAAGAAGGGAAGAAGAGAGCAACCAAACCAGAAAAACAAATCCACCAATGATAACCAGCGCTAAAAACTATACTAAAAAAAACAAAACAAAACAAAACAAAAAACAGACAGACAGAACCCTAGGACAAATGGTAAAAGCAAAGGTATACGGACAGAATCACACAAAGAAACAAAGAAGCATACACGTACACACTCACAAAAAGAGAAAAAGGAAAAATATAGATATATCTTTTGGGAAGTCTGAGGTCTTCTGCCAGCGTTCAGTAGGTGTTCTGTAGGAGTTGTTCCACATGTAGATGTATTTCTGATGTATTTGTGGGGAGGAAGGTAACCTCCACGTCTTACTCCTCTGCCATCTAGAGCTATATTTGAGTGCGATTAGGGGTGTTGCCCCAGACCCTTCTGGGGGTGTTGGGTATTACATGCTATATGCCCCCTGCTTTTGTTCTGAGGTCAGAACCTGGATTCAGAAGCCTGTCAGGCCCCAGGGGATTGGGAAAGGGTTTGTGGACCAGTGGGACCCGATGGCCAGGCTGGCCCGTGCCCAGAGCAGTTCCTGC
>NW_006783036.1:4642772-4675639 GCF_000442215.2 Lipotes vexillifer | reverse complement strand
CCTGCTGAGACCGTATCCGTGGACCCTGGCCCGACACTTGACTGACATTCAGGGGAGAGACTGGTTTGTAGGTGGGTGGTGCCCTGGGGGGAGCCGTGAGGCCCTTGTAGCTCAGTCGTCTGTCACAGTGCCACTAGGGCCAGCCAGCTGCCTACAGAGCCAGGCAGCCAGATGTGCCAAGGTTTGTCCTGGGAAAGCAAAGTTCAGGGAGTGTCTACTGACTCTACGAAGCTCATCCCCCCTGCCTGCCTCCCTCCTTCCCTTCCTTCCACAGGAATCTGCGTCTACTAGTAACAAGGCCTGACTCTTGGCTTGTGAAGCGGAGCAGCGATACTTTGCATCTGCTTAGTATCTACAGCTTATAATTTGTTGTCTTTTCTCATCCCGTCCGCCAGCAGTTCCTGGCAAGACTGGGCTTGGCCTCTGTCTTCACAGCTGAGGAACTGAGGGTTATGTCACCTCCCCAGAACACACAGCTCTCAATCTGCAGAGCCTGGCCTCAGGCTTTTCCTTTTCTGATGCCTTCAGAGGCCCTGAAATTATTTGTTGATCCAAGCCAAGTTTCTCCCTTCTAGGACTCAAAACCCTATCCAAGTGGAGTGGTGGCTCTTTTTCAGATTCCCCGGGATGAATCATTTAACCTCCGTTTTCCATGCCCTAAAGTGGGCTTCATAATCCTTACAAGCGAAGCCATCTATGAGACTGTGCCTTGGGAGCTGCAGAGCCCCTGACCACATGGCACAGTATTTCCCAATTCTTCTCTACCCCGACATCCAGATATGTCTGTCTGGGGTCTCCCCATGGTGCTTCCTCCAGGTCTTTTGGGGTTCACCTGCTCCCCTTCTTTCCACGCTCTCTTTCCTGACGTCCTCAAGGGCAAAGCCTCTATTGTCTTTGAGAACGTGTGTTGCCCTGCTTGCTACTGAACCATAAATGGTTGTTGGAGTTTATATACCAGAGGAATGTCCGCTTGTCATTAGGGTGGCTTTGGGCTCGGTGACGTTGTCAACATCACTTCGGCAGGTGTGGCAGCCCGGCCCCCTCAGTCAGGTGTGCCTGGGGGCGTTAACAAAGCTCTGTCCTTATGACACCAAAACAGCTGGGTATAGGCTGAGAAGGAAGTCAGTCAAGAGTCTTTTCTAACCTGAATCTAATAGTGCAGATTGCGGGCAGTATCCAGATGCCAATTTTTCTTTAATCCACTGTAACTGAGACAGGAACTGGGAGGCTGACAGATTGGTCTACAAACCATTAGGCCTTTGGAGGAACCATCCAGCATTCAGGTGTTTGTGGGAATGTCTCCCCTGCCAGGAACCTCTGGGTGATCCTTTCTCCCTGCATTCTGCTCTCCCTCCGTATACAATGGCTGCTACAATCTGTCTGGCTCAGAGGTTTCCTCCATACCAAAGAGACTCCCAGAGTCAAGATTTAGGGCTGGTTTGAGGTGGGAGGGGGTGGGAGGGGGATGCAGGCCTCTCTGCAGGCTTGCGGAATGTCTCAGGGGTCAAGGAAATAATACAGACCTTTGAATAGAGGCCCCTGAATAGTTTGTTTGGAGTTCCCAGTGACTAGCATCTCAGTTACCAACTGCTTTGTTACAATTTGCTTCTCTTTAGCTACACGTTCTTACAGGGTTTTTAAAGCAAGTGAACGGATAAAGCGTTTCTAAGTGTAATAATTCCCTCTTCTGATCCATGGCTAACAAGCCGAGAGTAGGCGGAGGGGCCATAACCCAAAGGATCTCTAATTTGCTCTGCTAAAAACTCCGTTCCTTGCTCTGTCGGCTCCTCATCTTGCCCCTTAAGGCTGAATAAATTAGTTGCCGCCCTTAGAAAAAAAAGCGCCACGTTTGGCCAAGGAATCTTCATTAGCTACCTTTCTGGAGGAAAGATGATTAATCTCATTATGCTGAGCAAAGCAGTTTTGTATGCTTTGAAATTCCAACCTCGTCAATTTTGTGCTTCTCTCAATCAGGGACAGCAAATGTCAGTCTCACGCAAGAGAAAAACTGGCTTTTGATTTAAGGAGAAACAAATCTTGCTTACTTTTTTTCTTTCTAGTCTTCAAGGCAAAAATTCAGATGCCCTAGCCTATACCTTTATATGATGTTGTTGTTTGCAGAAAAAATAATCTGGTAGATTATCAAGGCCAACAAAAATAACTGTCTTTACCTGTTAAAAAATACAGAGATGTATGAAGACTGTAACCTTTGCATGTAATCATGCTAATTCAAATTAAAAACTAGTTATCAACTAAAATTAATGAAAATTTAAGTGAACTGAATACTTCTGCTTACGCTCTGGAAGCTCTGACCCCAGAATCCCTTTCCTCCCTACCGGAAGGTTGCTGATGCCTGAGTCGGCCGCCGAGATCTTTCTCAGCTGACCAAGGCTTCGAGGCCCTGCAGACTGCAAGTCCGAGATCAACACCAGACGGTGAAGGTCCGTGTGCTTGACACACCGTAGGCTTCAACCGTGTTTTGTGTTACTGCCACTTCTAAGAATTGACACTGTTCTTTCCTCCAAACACTGACGATGTAGAGCTGTTGTTGTCATGGAAACCTGGAGATGGAAAGGACCTAAAAGGATTCAGGGTGAAAGTTCATCTTTTAAAAAAAAGAGTCCAAAAAGAAGGTCAAATGAACCAATTTTCTTCCTTTCTTTTTTCTTTCTTTCTTCTTTTGGCCACGATGCACAGCACGCAGGATCTTAGTTCCCCAAACAGGGATCGAACCCAGGCCCCCTGCAGTGGAAGCGTGGAGTCTTAACCACTGGACTGCCAGGGAAGTCCCTGAACCAATTTCATTATAAAACATCTTTTAAATTAATAGGTCATAAAACTATAAAGGAAAGAATGGGTTATGTAAATGGGTTCTGTTTTACAGAACGCAGAGGCTCTCATCCCACTGCCCTCTCCCCAACCCCCTCCCCCCTCCCCCCTCAGTGAATCCCAACCCGAGAACCAGTTATCTGAGAGCCAAGAGATGCCCTACCCTTTCCCACTTTCCCAGGCCACAGCTGCACGGCTAGTGCAGGGCAGCTGTCTTACAGATGTGTCTCGGTGGTCGTTATTCTAGCAAAGACAGCCCCTGAGTGCATGACTTTGTGTCAGACTCTTCACAGCCATCGGTGGTAGGCAGGTTACCCCAGGTTTAGGGATGGTGTAACTGAGCCTCAGAGAGGCAGAGTAACTTGCTTGAGGTCACACAGCTAGGCAGGGACAGAACCAGTACTCAGACTCGGGTCTGTTTGATTATTGTACGACCCACATTTCATGGTTCAAGCATTGCCTGTCACTTTGATATCTGTGAGCTCGCATATTCCCTGGTGCTTCAACTGAGATCTGTGAGGCTTCATTTGAAAAACAAACTGTACACCTTCTAATAAAGTAATGGTACACGCCCTTGTTGCGTCACAATTAACATTGATTTATTTGAGGCAAAATCTAAAATGATCTGTTTTTTTCCTACAAACAATGGTTTCTTCTTGTTTGTCTTTGTTAAAATGGGGAGGAATCAATATTTATTTTCAGTAGCCAAATGCAGCAGCTCTGTGTAATACTTTCTGCCATTGGGGAGAACGATTTTGAAGGGGCAGCAGAATTGGAGTTGGTAGCATAGCTCAGAGTTGCTTTTTGCTGGGTTGCGTAAACTGAGAGGACCTTTAGGGTGTTGGTGATATCTCTTCTTTATCTTCTTTGTGATTTGAAAGATAAACCACATTGGTGACACTGGCATTACTTCTGTGGTGGAGATGCTTATCAGCATTTTGTGTTTGCTTACAGGGAAAAGGTGGCTCCTCTGAGATAGGAATCGGGCAGGATAAGAATGTGGGGATTCCTGTGAAGCAGGTGCTTCCAGAGGTGCCTGCTGACTTCAGAGCACAGATGTTTAAATACTGTTGTACTCTTCCTTCGTTCTAGCCTTTTCCACCTTATTTCTCCATACCATATTTGTCCCATTGACTTAAAAAAATTTTTTTTAATTGAAGTGTAGTTGCTGTACAATGTTATATAATGTACAGGTGTACAATATAGTGAGTCACAATTTTTAAAGGTTATACTCCATTGATAGTTATTGTAAAATATTGGCTATGTTCCCTGTACAATATATCCTTGTAGCTTATTTTATACCTAATAGTTTGTACCTCTTAATTCCCTATCCCTATACTGCCCCTTCCCCCTTCCCTCTCCTGACTATAACCATTGACTTTTTTTTTTTTCCTTTTGGCTGTGCCACGCCTTGCGGCACGTGGGATCTTAGTTCCCGGACCAGTGGAAGCACAGAGTCTTAACCACCAGACCACCTGGAAAGTCCCTGTAACCATTGACTTTTGACACCCCTTCCTCTTGGAGGATTAGTACTGATACCAAATGCTGTCGGGTGACACCTGACATGTGGCCTGGGACCCCTGTGGTCAAGGAGCTCAGCTGCAGGTCTTCCCCTCAGACAGGTGCTCTGCAAGCACACAGGGGCTCCTGCCGCTGCAGGAGGAGCACTGCCGTCTTGCAAGCTGGATGCTTTGCTTAGCTTACCCGGTGGCACCTGGGGCCCCTGCTGACAGCTGGAGGGCAGTTCCTGTGGCCCCTGGTCCACAGGCTTCCTCCTGGATCACATCACCTCTCAGTTTTCCCCAACTTCCAAAGGTGTATGTTTCCTTTGAAACGAGGAAAGCTTAAGTTGAAATGGTACCATTGTCAGGTGCAAGTACAAGTCATACCTCTAACTGCTAGAGCACACGGCCAATTCCTGAGGGGGGGGGAGTCCATTTTACTGGAAATTTGGCCGCCTCTCTTTCTACTCTGAGTCCTTCAGTTTGACCCTGGCGGCTGGAGGTTCTCAAACCTTTTGGTCCATGTTTCCTTTGAACATCTCTTTGGATCATGCATGATTTTCTGATGTCACACTTCAGTCACGTGAAAAGTATTGATTCGCTGGTTATGCAGATCTTCCAAATGTTGACACATTTCATTATACAATTTAGAAGAATCATACGGGTTAATATCACCACCAAGTCATCAGGAAAGTCTTAAAGTATTATGGGATGCTGTCCAGCTCACGGGGGCTGATACAAATTTCCCAATGTTCTGTTTTTTTCTTGAAAGCTCAGATTTTATCATTGGCAGCAAACACTGTAAGTTGTTTTTTTTGACGGGACAGGCTCACTTCGTTCACTGTTGAGAAAATGACTGCACAGCAGTCCCGTCTGAATAACCGCAGTTTGCCGCACTGTCGTTCTTTCAGGTGAAAATGATGCTCCCCGAATCAGAGCCCACGGCGGCTGAGACGGCCTGCGGGCCTCGGGGCAGCCAAGGGCCTCCTGTGCTTTCCGTTCCTCTCACAGAGGAAAGAGGCACATTCTCGAAGGTTTGTTTGAATAACGTTAGGATATCGTGCAGCTTCACTAACGACATCTTGCGTGAACTTAGCTTTTCGCCCTCAGTGGCAGCAAGGGTCTGGGCTAAGGCACAGCAGCATTGCCCCTACCCCCCTGGCAGCTTCCGCGCTATCAGCACACGTGTCAGCATAGTGACAGAGGCAGTACTCTCTGGATATTATTGTGAGGATCGTTTTGACCTCATGGATGTCCTGAAGGGGTCTCAGGGACTCTCAAGGGTCTTTGCCCTGTACTTTTGGAACTGCTGCTGTCAGTGTTAGAAACAGCTCTTCATTCGGCACCTTCACGGGGGTGGAGTGGGGCAGCTTTGTGCCAGGTAATGTGCTAGGGGCTGAGAATGCCCAGTGTGAATGGCCCGTCCCTGTTTTCAAGGAGCTCGCAGGCTAGTGGAGAAGGGCTCAAGTAAGTGGATGCCTTCAAAACATCCTAGTAAGTGCAGTGATAATGGTCAGCCGACGGGATGCTCTGGAAATACGCGGGAGGACCCCTCAGCCCAGCTTGCTCTTCTGGCAGTGGGTGGTGAGGGGTGTGTCTTGGAGGGAATAGCCCTGAGCTGATGAGCTTCGAGAGGAGAAGTAATCCAGGTGGAGAAAACGGGGAGAGTCCCAGGAAGATTGAGTGGCTTGGGAGAAGGCTTGGAAGCAGGAGAGAGCTTGAAATACAGTTAAGAGCCCTACGTATGAACCTTCAAGATGTGGATGTGCGTATGACTCCAGCAAGGAACCAGAACCTGTGCCATCGACGTCAGGCGTGAGTGACATTGCAGCTCGCCCTCCGTCTCCTATTGCTGAGGATCCTTCAGCTCTACCATCTCCCACCTCCTCTCCCTCCTGCAGTCAGTAACTCTTCTTGCCTGTTCACTCGATGCCAGCCTCCATATGCCAGCTGTTGTGCTGGACTACTGTACTTTTCAGGGTACTGTACTGTAGATTAAAAATGTTTATTTTTTGTGTTTGTTTGTTTTTTATGTATTATTTGTGCGAAAAGTATTATAAACCTATTACAGTACAGTACTATATAGCTGGTTGTGTTATTTGGGTACCTAGGCTACTTTGTTGGACTTACAAACAGATTGGACTTGGCAACGCGGTCTCGGAACGGAACTCGTTCAAATGTAGGGGACTTACTGTATTTGAGAAACTGCAAGAGTCCAGCTAGAGCTGGAGCACAGGAGCTGGGGTGTCACATGGACTGAAGACATATACAGGGCAGATTGATCCCAAGCGCTGAGTATTTTATCTCAGACAGTGGATTTAAGCAGAGATGTGATCCAATTTATATTTTAGAAAGATCACGCTGCTGTATGAAAAAGAGTGGGAAGGGAACGGGTAAGACTGTCGACAGGTGAGGCAGTGGAGGCTGGATGGAGTCCAGAGAGCATGTGACCAGGGCCAGACCAGGGTGTGATAGTGGAGATGAGATCTGTAGATACTGAGACAGTATTTAATATTCTGAATACTTAGGTACTTAGAGTCAGCAGGATTTGAGGATTGATTTGATGCTGGGGGTAAGAAATACGGAAGCAGCCAAGGGTACTCCGAGATTTGTAGATCAACGGTAGGCTGCACGGTGCTTCGTGCATAGAGGTGAGGGAGCAGAGGAGGTGGTTACAGGCAAGATGGCCAGTTTAACTTCATGTATCATGTTCCTACGCACACACGTGTGTGTACATGTCTATACATGCCCGTGTCTCCAGGTGAAGATGTCAGTGGGCTGATGGGGTCAGATCTGGAGCTCGAGACGACTCTGGTCAGAGATGTCAGTTGAGGAGTCAGCAGCAGAGGTCATGGCTGCAACTGGGAGGGTTGGTGAGGTCACCCAAGAGGAGGGGGGCTCACGTCAGGAGGGAAGTCACAGCAGCTCAGTAGGTCTGGGAGGAAGGAAACCCAGACGTGGGTCTTCTAGTCCCTGTCACGTGCAGAAAAGAGCAGAGAAAGGATTGTAAGTCATAACTCTTCAACTAAACGTTTAGTTACGGTCCGAGCATGCTTTTAAATGTTTCACGCTAAACACGATGCTTTACGAGCAGTACAGCCCCTGTAACGCATATTTTTGTTCCCAAACTAACACAGACTTTAAATCTGTAAAGGATGGTGAAAATACCAGTTATGATTTATATTTCCTTACCCACCCCTTTGAATATTTTTTTTCTTTTAAAAATAGGGAGGCTTTCCCACCATCTATGGTTTTCCAGTTCGCAGAAATTTTACTCTTCTTCCTTTATACTAATGAGATAAACTGGTAATTTTAGAAGTTATGATTTTCATTCTGTCAGATGGCCAGAGATGGGAACAATAACATCAGAAGCGCCATCTGTCACGTGAGGTTTGGATGAGCGCTGTGCTTTGGCATTGCAGTGGCAGGAAGAGGGAGGTAGGGGGATTTGTTCCCATCTTAGAACTAAAGTAGCATCTTAGAACTAAGTAGTGTCAGGAGCATTTTCTAGTGGTTTCCCCCACAGTGGCAGGTGTGAAGCAGACGTGGGTGGGAGGACGGGAGAGTCTGGACTGGCAGTTCAGCCTTTCCCCCTTCCCCCCCACCCCAGCATCCCTGATAATGCCTCGGTTGGGCCTGAGCCATGGCTTGGCACCGGCAGCCTCACTTGGGAGGGGGAAGGGCTGATGATTACTTTCCATTTCTCTTTACATTTTAAAATCTTTTCTAGTATGTTTCTGTACTTTAAAAATCAAAATGACAAAAAAAGAATAACCAGTTAAAATGTCTTCTAATCCTACACTTGGGACACTCAGACGATTTGCTTATAACCCAGACTCTCTATTAAAGGGACTCCCACATAGCTCAGGATCCAGGAGGGTTAGTTATGATGGAAGGACTGTGCGTGCACGCAGAGGATGGTACCATCTCATCAGCAGGCAGCTTGCCAGCAAGGGTTTTCGAGGCTTTATCAGCCTGCTAGGTGGTTGTGAAAGTTGATCTATCTTTAAATATTTGTATTTGAAGCTTTTTAGCCCTACGTATACACTGTGTCTTTTTTGGGGGTGGGAGGTATTTTTTTCAGTATCTTCTTAGTTCTGTGTTTACTGGAGATGAATCACGTGGCCTGTTACTCTTACTCGTAGTGAGTGTTGATGTGTCCCGAGAAACCCAGACTCAACCACATTGCCTGGTGTAGAGGAGGCCTTCAGAAGGAAACTTCACACCTTTGAGGCTCAGCATGTGGCAGGTTATCGAGGATGAAGTGGGAGAATCTTGATATCCCAGCACCTTCCCAGTCTGGTTTCTGCATCAGAGTTTTACTGTTTGGTGTGAAGCAAATTCTTAGGAAAGTCCTATGCCTAGTTCTGTTACTAGGCAAAAACATCAGACCAAAGACGCAGAATCATTATTTCTCCATTAACCTATTGCACTTTCTCTGAGCAAACCAGTTCCTACCATGTCCTGACATCATGTAAGGATCCAGGAGTAGGTTCACAACCGAAGCCGCGTTTGCTTTAGTTCAACTCCTCCATTAACAACTGTGTTAAAGTGTAATATCTAAGTAGTTGCTGCAAAGTGAACTGAAGTGCATTGATTACGAGGAGATGGGGGAAAGTGCAGGAGGAAGCAGCTGAGGGGGGAAGCCCACAGAGGCCCAGTAGCAGATTTTAAAAAACCTACACACTTCCCAGCTGTGCCTTAGAAAGTAGCCCCCTCTGACATCATTTGCAGATGGAAACAGAGGCTGATAACTAACATGGTTATTACTGAAGGGATTCTTGAACTAACTTTACAATTTTTCCTTCTTTTATATAGAGCTCTTTAAATTTGAGCATCTCAGTAATATGACCTTGTGAAATAGGGTGATTATCCCCATTGTACAGATGAGGAAATTGAATCGAGGGTCAAAGGACATGTTTGGGGTAACATACCCCTAACCTGGGTCTTTTAAGGGCTCTGGTTATTGCACTGGTGCCTTTTGCACCAGGAGGAAGGGGGACATTCGTCTCTTCAACCCTAGAGGTTCTACACCATGAGACAGCAAAGGAAACAGAATAGGAGCAGATCTAAAAAGCATTTAGATGAGGATCTACAGTTGTGTTTCGTCTCTATCGTGTACCTCTGTGGCTAACCACAGACCATTAAGAGTAAGTGTATCTGTGGTTAGAAAACTAGAATATTCACTCCCTATCAGGAGGGCAGGAAAGCAGGTTGCAGTGCAGCTTCAGTGATGGCACGTCGCTGTGGAACACTGAGTAATAGGAGCAGACAGACAGCCTGGTGTGCAGAAATGAGAGATTGGGTTGCTCTTTTTTGAACAAAGGCATTTTGCAGCCTGTGGGGTGGTGGGAAATGATTGTGAATAGAAGCTCTGGCATCTAACCGGAGGGCAGACCATGTATATTTTCAGTATGGCTAGGACTGCTTGTCATTCTAAGGTTCTTTTTTTTTAAAAAAAATCCACCTTTTTAAACCATAACACTGTCATGAATGGTGTTTTTGAATATCAAATACAAGAGCTATGTATGAGAATCTATGTGAGAGAGGGGGAGGGGATGTGTGTGTGTGTGTGTGTGTGTGTGTGTGTGTGTGTGTGTGTGTGGAAGGGACCCTGGTGGCTGATGAATAATCATTTAACAACATTCAATCGTTTGAATAACACTAGTAATAATCCCTTATATTTATAAGGTACATTAACATTTCCAAAGTGCTTGCCCAGATATCATTTGAATGATAATTCAGTTAGAGTTACAGATCTTTACTGTTCCCACCAATGCTCTGAGGAGGTTGAGCCCCCAGCTGGGGGGTGAGGGTGGGGAAGCAGAGATTTGCCCCCTCATCCCTTCCCTCTCTGGCTTTGATCTCCTTTATTCACACTGATATCATTTTTCCACCCCCAACCTCCTCCCCTGTTCCCTTCTCAGCCTCTATTATAAAACACCTCGTGGGCTGGGTCTCCCAGAACCAGTGACTGTGGTGAGCACCTTTGTTGGGTTTGTTTTAAAATGCCGTTAATTTTCCTTTTGTTATCACGTGTGTCCCAAGTGAAAGGCCCTTGGACTTGAATTTGCCCGCACAGGTTAGGAGTCGTGGACACCCCCTTGGAGCGGATCTGCTGGCCAGCACCTCACCGGCTCCTTTCTCCAATTGTTTCTTTATTTCCATTCTTTTGGTCCCCATTTCAGGCTGCTGGAACCTCTCTCGAGACTTTTCATATTTTAACACACCCTCTTTTTGGCCTACTTTGCCCCACCAGACATGCTGCTTGTCACCAGTCCAATCCATCTGTGTTTTCTGGATTCACACAAGTGCCAAAGCCTTGAAAAGCTGGGTCCCTGTGCATCGAAGGCCCAGGCCCTCCAGCAGCCACCTCGTCCAGGAAGAGGACCAAGTCCCCCTGCCCCACACATCCCCCTGTCTCTGAGAACTCACCATCCTGCCATGCCCATCAGTTCCAGGGGATGGTGGGGAGGCTGCCTTAGGATGTGTAACCAGCATCTTTTTATACTGACTCCATTTCTTTGTATAAAATTTGTCACTTAGGAGATCCCACTGCCAGCAGAATAGCTTCTTTTCTTAGGCTGGTGCTGGCTCCCAGCTCCAGCAGCATCTGACCGTATGTGGGCCTTGTTGGCTGCAAGTGGGTGTTGCTCTTGTTGTTGCCTGGCCTGGCAGAGCTGTGTCCCAGCCTAGGAATCAGAGCCGGAGCCCCTTCTGGTGGAGTGTGGTGTGGCAGAGGGTCACGTGGCCTGGCATCACGAGAGCCACAGGAGACCTAGGGTCCACGTGTGATACCTCCTCTCAGAGGCTGAATTTCTGTCATCTATGAAATTGGATTAAGTTACCAAATAAGATCTATCCCAATGGCTTGTTCATTGTAGAGACAGATGAAACAGCGTGTGTGCAAAGACTGTGGACTGTACAAGCTCTAGAGGAGGGTTGGCCTGCTTAATCTTCCAACATGTGTTTATTGCGTGCCTCCAGCTTGCCAAGCCCACTTCTAGGCTCTGGGGAGAGAGCAGTGAAGAAAACAAACCCCAAAAGGGCATTACATCCTAGTGGGAGAGGGACAGTAAGTAAGCAGGTAAGTAATAAAGTCATTTCCTAGAGTATTAAGTCCTCTGAAGAAAATGAACCGGTGACTGAAATGATGTGGATTGAGTTGTCTGGGTATCACTTAGTATCACTCGGGGTTAAGTACCATTTCCTCCAGGAAGCTCTCCCTGATTGTCCAGATGAAACAAGAATATCTGTGGGTTTTTGAGTAACTTTTAGGAGCCAAGGACTTTCCTATGTGTTATTTCTAATCTTCACTCTCCTCTTAGCACTTATAGTATATATAACAGTTTTTAATAAGGAGACCCAGGCTCAGAGAGATCAGCACTTGCCCGATAGCTCAGAGCTAGAAAGCAGCAGAAGTGAATGTCTGACTGCAGTCTCTACCCTTTCTACCACACCTCCTATCCTCCCTGTTCCCTCAGGGCCATGTGTTCATCCAACACTCACCATAGCCTATGGACATTGATGTTTTCTGTGTTTTTCCCCCGTGAGCCTCCGAGTTCCCGAAGGATGGGAACTGTTACCCATAGCACCCGGAGCAGTGCCTGATGGTTCCCGGGAGCTTATCCCAAGTTCATTAAATCCATAACCAGCTCCAGCCACAACAGGCCCCGGCCATGTGTACGGACGCCGTGGATTTCCACTTACGGGTTCCCAGAATTCTGCTCTGTAGACTGCAGGGAATGGTCAAGCTGGATATGTTTGGAGAGAAGATAAGGGAAAAGGAAGGTTCTTTCATGTTAGAAAATTGTTTTAGACATTAAGCATCTCCGTTCACAGGAGCGATGACTTGTCTGAAAGTCTTGCCGCTCAACTTTACCGTCAGCAAGTAGAGATCTGTACCTATGACAGCTGAAAAGCCTTGGTGCACAGTTGCACATAACAGGCAATTGGCTTATCATGAGTGGTCATTCTTGGGAGGGGTGACGTTTGACATCTGGAAAGTCTGTAGTGTTTGAAGTGTGCTTCCGTGCATTGCTTTGGAGCAGGAAAAGGATACAATCAAGTTCTGTGGATGCACTGAGCAACTGTCAAGGAGGGCTAGCATTCCGGTCCTGACCACTCCCTTCTCCAGGGGACTGCAGTCCAGCCGCTCAGAGCATCGTTACTTTGAGGCACATGCCACAGCCCTCCACAGCTCCCTTGAGTTTTGTGAAAATGAACTGTGGCTCATGTGCCATACGGATGGACACTTTGCTCTGTTCACTGACAGCACCACCCTGTAAGACAGTGGTAGTGTCCAATTTTAGTATCGCCCTGCTTCTTGAAAAACGTCTTAGGGCAAAGCATGACTGTTTGGACTATTCGAGAATTCTGAGCATTAACAAATGTGATTCCATTTTAAAGGCAAGAAAGCTGAAGTCAAGTCAATGCCAAGGAGAAGAAATGAGTCAGGAACAGAGAGCGTTTAGAACTTTGTTGTGACCAGGAATGTTGTACAAAACAAAGACTTCTGTATTGACTGGGGACAGAACACGACTGTGGTTCAGAACAGTGAAGGAGACCGTTCAAGGTGGTTCCACATACTGATTTCAGCGAGTTAGAGTGTCAGTAAATTCATCCATTTATTTTTTCATTCATTCAGAGCCAGGCATTGTGCACACGCTAGGTGCAAAATAATGACCATGGTGATGATGGCAGTCACAGTCCTGCCCCACAGAGAGCCATTTAGCAGCCGGCAGACACCCTGGCAGAGCAGCCGGACCTGGTCTGTCCTAGCACTGTGTCGATATCCTCGTAGCGCCTGTGGACCTAGAAGGCATGGGTGTTGCAAATACTGTCTGTTATGGGCTGAATCGTGTCCACTCCGAAATTCATATGTGGAAGCTCTAACCCCCCAGAACCTCAGAATGTGACCTTATTTGGAGATAGGGTCTTGACAGGTAATGAGGTTAAAATCAAGTCATTAGGGTGGACCCTAATCCAATCTGCCTGGTGTCCTTATGAGAAGAGGACATGAGGACACAGACATGTACATGGGGAAGACCACGTGGGGACACACGGAGAAGACGGCCGTCTACAAGCTAGAGAGAGGGGTCTCAGGAGAACCCAACCCTGCCAAGACCTTGATCTCGGACTTCCAGCCTCCAGAACTGCGAGGAGGTGAATTTGGTTGCTTAAGGCCCCTGGTTTGTGCTTCTTGGTTACGGCAGCCCCAGCATCCCTCGTAGAGTTTTTGGACTTTGTTGACATGAGTGCTGGAAATACCCCAGCAGAGCATCTGGACCCAGGAGGCTTGCAGTGCACGTGCGGTGTAGGAAGACAGATAGGAGCTTTTGCTCTGCAGTCTTCACCCGTGAAGGAATTGAAGTTGCCGGTGTGCCTGCAACCTGTGTATTGATCTCTAGGTTCATTTCAAAGATGTTTGATAGTTACAGTTCTTTCTCTTGATGGTTCCAAATCACTTATGTTTATTATCCACTGGCATTTCATTTTCTTTTTTTTTTAATTAAAATTTAAAAGTTGAAGTGTAATTGATGTACAATGTTATATAAGTTACAGGTATATAATATAGTGATTCACAATTTTTAAAGGTTATCCTCCATTTATAGTTATTATAAAATATTGGCTGTATTCCCCATGTTGTACAATATATCCTTGTAGCTTATTTTATACCTAATAGTTTGTACCTCTTAATCCCCTCCCCCTCTCCCCTTCCCTCTCCCCACTGGTAAACCCTAATTTGTTCTCTATATCTGTGTCTGCTTCTTTTTTGTTATATTCACTAGTTTGTTGTATTTTTTAGATTCCACATATAAGTGATACCATAGAGTGTATGTCTTTTTCTGCCTGGCTTATTTCACTTAGCATAATACCCTCCAAGTCCATCCATGTTGCTGCAGGTGGCAAAATTTAATTCTTTTTACGGCTGAGTAGTATTCCATTGTATATATACACCAATCTTCTTTGTCCATTCATCTGTTGATGGACATTTAGGTTGCTTCCATATCTTGGCTATTGTGAATAATGCTGCTGTGAACACTGGGGTGCATGTATCTTTTCAAATGAGTGTTTTTGGGTTTTTTCAGATATATATCCAGCAGTGGAATTGCTGGGTCATATGGTAGTTCTCTTTTTAGTTTTTGGGGAAATCTCCATACTGTTTTCCACAGTGGCTGCACCAATTTACATTCCCACCAACACTGTACAAATGTTCCTTTTTCTTCACATCCTTCATTTTCTTTACTTTAAAATACCGGATGCATTAGCTCTTGTTTGGAACACTCTTGTTAGCTGTTCTTATACAGACCGGCACTTCTTGGGATGCCTTTTTTTTTTTTTTTTTTTTTTCTGTTTGGCTTGTTCCTTTAGTCCTTTAAAACCCAGCCACCACTGTTACCGGGACCAAGAAGCCTTCCAGACCCTCCAGTCTGGTCTGAGGGCCCCCGTCCATGCTGGTTTTCTGCCACTGCACTGTTCAGTGCCGTCATCTGTGCCAACAGCCTCTGCTACAGAGTGAGCAGATGAATGGAAGAATGGACATATCATTCCCTTGAGAGCCAATCATTCAAAATGGTTGAAGTTTTTTGGGTACTTTTTTATTGTGGTAAAAAACATATAATGAAATTTGAGATTTTAACTGTTGTTACGTGTACAAATTCAATGACATTAATTGCATTCACAGCATTGTGCATCTATCACCACCATCTGTTTCCAAGAATTTTTCATCACCCCAAGCAAAAACTGTACCCATTAGGCAGTAACTCCCCATTATTTCTCTGCCAATCCCCCAGGCCCAGGTAACCACTAATCTACTTTCTGCCTCTATGAATTTGCCTATTCTAGGCGTTTCATATAAGTAGAATCATACAGTATTTGGCTTTTTATTACTGGCTTATTTCACTTGGCCTCATGTTTTCAAGTCCCATCCATGTTGTAGCATGCATCAAAACTTCATTTCTTTTTATGCCTGAGTAAGAGTCAAGTTTGTGGAAAGACCACATTTTGTTTATTCACTCATCAGCTAACGGACACCTGGGTTATTTCTACCTTTTGGCTGTTGTGACTAATGCTGCTATCACATGAGTGTACAGGTACCCTTTGGAGTCCCTGTTTTCAGTTCTTTTTCTATGTATACCCTAGAGGTAGAGTGGTAATTCTGTGATAATTCTGTTTACCTTTTTGAGGAACCACAGGAGTGTTTTCCACAGAGGCTGCACCACTTTACATTCCCACCAGCAATGTACAAGATTCAATTCCTCCACGCCCTCTCCAACACTTGTCATTTTCAATTTTGTTGATTATACCCATTTTAGTATATGTGAAGGGGTGTCTCGTTGTGGTTTTGATTTACAATTCGCTAATGATGTTGAACATTTTTTCATGTGCTTAGTGGACATTTGTGCATTTTCTTTGGAGAAATGTCTATTCAAGTCCTTTGACCATTTTTTAATTGGGCGATTTATCTTTCTGTTACTGAACAAAATGTTTGAAACTTTAAAGAAATGTGCTTCTTGAAAGGATGACCCCTCCTAATACTCGGCTTTCTAGAAAGCTTATTCTCCGAGGGTTCTAGATTGACAAGGTTATTTTAATCATCTCCTGTCCCTCCCCCTCCCACTCTCTTGGCTCTCCCCACCCCACTCTCTTGGCTCTCCCTCCGACCATTTTTTCTAGCATTCATCTTTCAGATTAAACTTAAAATGGTACTCAAATAAAGAATCAAACTGGGACTTCCCTGGTGGCGCAGTGGTTGAGAATTCGCCTGCCGATGCAGGGGACACGGGTTCGATCCCTGGTCTGGGAGGATCCCACATGCCGCGGAGCAACTAAGCCCATGTGCCACAACTACCGAGCCTGCGCCCTAGAGCCCACATGCCGCAACTACTGAGCCTGTGTGCCACAACTACTGAAGCCTGCGCACTGCAACTACTGAGCCCGTGTGCTGCAACTACTGAAGCCTGACCGCCTAGAGCCCATGCTCCACAATGAGAAGCCACTGCAGTGAGAAGCCCACACATTGCAACAAAGGGTAGCCCCCGCTCACCACAACTAGAGAAAGCCCCCGCACAGCAGCGAAGACCCAACACAGCCAAAAATAAATAAAAATTTAAAAAAATAATAATGGTAATAAAATATCTAAAAAGAAAAATCAAACTGCAAAATTTTGCTTGGGAAAATGTGCCAATACCCTTTTCAAGTGCATTAAAGAAATTAAAGAACTAGATTGTCAATTTGTGTTATTTGAATGCCATTTGAAGGTGATAACATTATGGAAGTGTACTCTGAGCAGTAGCTGCCAATGTGTTTGGGTATGGGGGTTGGAAGCAGGGTTTCAAATGTGGAGAGGCACATGTCTTTGTGGATAGATCTGAATGTTCAGCTGAATGGTTCTGTTGGTTGTTTAATCTCAGTCTCACTCTCTAAACTCTCAGTGGAAAGAGAACCAGGTGGGGAGGACAGCAGCCCTTAGGACAGGTACCATGGAAGTGCATCTGGCAGGGCCTTGGACCTGAGCCCTTGGCTCTGTGGCACTGCTCCCATTGGACCATTAGCAGCTGCGAGCCAGGGAGTTTGTATCTTTTATGGAATTTGGAATGAGGAATTTCCAGTGGGATTTTTTTTAAAATAAATTTATTTATTTATTTTTGGCTGTGTCGGGTCTTCATTGCTGTGCACGGGCTTTCTCTAGTTGCGGCAAGCGGGGGCTACTCTTTGTTGCGGTGCATGGGCTTCTCACTGCGGTGGCTTCTCTTGTTGCGGAGCACAGGCTCTAGGCGCGTGGGCTTCAGTAGTTGCGGCATGTGGGCCCAGTAGTTGTGGCTCGCGGGCTCTAGAGCGCAGGCTTAGTAGTTGTGGCGCATGGGCTTAGTTGCTCTGTGGCATGTGGGATCTTCCCGGACCAGGGCTTGAATGCTTGTCCCCTGCATTGGCAGGAGGATTCTTAACCACTGCACCTCCAGTGGGATTTAAAAAGCTATTCTAAGAGAGTAAAATTGAGGGGGGTGGTGGGAGATGGGGGAAATATAGTTTTGCTATAACTGCTGGCATATATAGCACTGGCCTTAATCAAAAATATTTTTCCTTTTTTTTTTTAAGTCCATTAAGAGAAACATCTGCTATAACTTTAGGTCCAGAAACAGGTAAATTTATCCTTTTCCTTTCTTTATCCAAGCCAAATATTTTCTTAATCTTTGTATCTTGCCTCATTCTACAAAGGATTTTTGGTATCGTGTAACGCTTTGATTTTTTGGAATCATTAAAATATATATATACTTTTTTTTCTTTTCTTCCCTCCCCCCCCCCTTGAAACAGGTAAATTTATCCTTTTCCTTTCTTTATCCAAGCCAAATATTTTCTTAATCTTTGTATCTTGCCTCATTCTACAAAGGATTTTTGGTATCGTGTAACGCTTTGATTTTTTGGAATCATTAAAATATATATATACTTTTTTTTCTTTTCTTCCCCCCCCCCCCCCTTTTTTTTTTTTGCTGATTCTTTCCTCCCCTTTAAAAAAAAAAAGCTTTCTGGAAGTATCATTGACACACAATAATCTGAACATATTTTGAGGAACAATTTGATAAGTTTTGACATATGCATGTATCCATGAAACCATAACCACAATCAAGATAATGAAGATAATCATCATCCCCTAAAGTTTCTTTGTGCCCCTTCATCATCCCTCTGCCTCGCCCACCCTTCCAACCACTGATCTTCTGTCACTATAGATTAGTTTGCATCTTGTGTAATTTTATATAAATGGAATCATACAGCACGTACTCTACTTTCTGGCTTCTTTTACTCAGCATAATTATTTTGAGATTCCTCCATGTTGTTGCTTGTTCAGTGTTAGTATATTTTTATTCCTGACTAGTGTATCCGCTGTGTGGACATACCACAGTTTGTTTATGCATTCACTTGATGGACGTTTGGGCTGTTTCCAGTCTTTGTATGTGCATATGTTTTTATTTCTCTTGGGTAAACACCTATGAGTGGAATGATGGGATCAGGCAGTGGGTGTGGGTTTAACCGTTTCCCAGAGTGGCTGCACCATTTTACACACCTGCAGCAGCATGTCAGAGACTCAGCTGCTCCTTGTGCTAGCCAGCACTTTTTTTGTCTTATATTGGTCTGATTTGAACATAAGAGTAATGCTGGTCTAATAGATGAGATGAGAAATATTCCCTCCTCTTCAGTTATCTGGAAGAGTGTGTATAGAGTTGGTGTCATTTCTTCCTGAAATGTTTGGTAAGAATCTACTGGTGAAGTTATCTGAGTCTGGGTTGGTTTGTTTGTTTTGAAAAGTTTTTAACTAAAACTTTCATTTCTTTAGTAGTACTATTTAGATTGCCTATTTATTCTTGCAGGAGCTTTGGTAGTTTTGTCTCTCAAAGAGTTTTTGTATTTCATCTAAGTTATTGAATTTATTGGTATAAAGTTATTCTTAGTATTTCCTCATATTGATATTTTGTGTCCTTTCTCTTTTTTTCCTGAATAATTTGACTATAGGTTTGTCAAGTTTATTTCCTCAAAGAACTAGCTTTTGGTTTCACTGATTTCCCCTGTTTAATTGATTTCTGCTCTGCCGCGTATTTACTTACTTTCTTCTGCTTACTTTAGTTTTCTTAAGTCAGTTGCTGAGGTCATTTTCCTTCACCTCCTCCTCTTCCTTCTTTTCTAACGTAGGTGTTCAGAGCTCTAAAACTCCCTTTAAGAACTATTTAAGAACTATTTTAGCAGCATCCCACAGATTTTGATATGCTGTGTTTTCATGTTCATTCAGTTCAAAATATCATATAATTTTCCTTTCTATAAAGTTTGAGTTAATTTTTCTGCAGGTTGTAAGGTCTGTGTCTAGATTTTATTTATTTATATGTATTTATTTATTTATATGTATTTATTTATTTATATGTATTTATTTATTTATGGTGAAAATACTGTCCTTTCTCCATTGAATTGCCTTTGCTCCTTTGTCAAGGATTGACTGCATTTGAGTAGGTCTGTTTCTGGGCTCTCTGTTCTGTTCCATTGATCTGTGTGTCCCTTGTTTCACCAATAGCATGATGTCTTAAAGGTAATATCAGTTCTCCAACTTTGTTGCCCTTCAGTACTGGGTTGGCTATTCTGGGCCCTTTGCCTTTCCATATAAATCAGTTTGTCAATATTCACAAAACAGCCTGCTGGGATTATGACTGGGACTGTGTGGAATCTATAGATCAAGTTGGGAAGAATCAACATCATAAAATATCGGGATTTCTAATACATGAACATGGAATATCTTTCCATTTCTTTAGTTCTTTTACTATTTCTTTGATCATAATTTTATAGTTTTCTGCATATAGATTCTGAATATATTTTGTTAGATTTATAACTATCTCTTTTTTTTGGTGCTATTGTAAATGGTATTATGTTTTTAATTTCAAGTTGCAATAGTTCATCAATAGTACATGGGAAAGTGGTTGACTTTTGTATATTAATCTTGCTTCATGCAACAGTGTTCTAGTCACGTTTTAGGAGGGTTTTCTGATCAATTCTTTGGAGTTTTCTACATAAACAATCATGTCTTCTGCAAACAGACAGTTTTATTTCTTCCTTCCCAATTTGTATACCGTTCACTTCCGTTTTTGGTCTTCTTGCACTAGCCAGGACTTCCAGTATGATGTCGAATAGGAGTGGTGAGATGGGACGCCTTTGCTTTGTTCCCAGTCTTAGGGGGAAGCATCCTGTTTCTCACCATTAAGGGTGGTGTCAGCTGTAGGCTTTTTGTAGATGTTCTTTATCAAGTTGAGGAAATTCACCTGGATTCCTAGTTTGCCTGATTTTCTCTTTATCTCTGGTCTTAAGCAATTTGATTTTGATCTGCCTTGATGTAATTTCCTTCATGTTTTCTGTGCCTGGGATTCATTGAGCTTCTTGATCTGTGACTTTATAATTTTCATCAAATTTGGAAAATTTTCAGCCATGATTTCTCTAATTATTTTTTGTTTCCCCCCCCCTCCTTTAGAGACTTGAGCTACACAGATATTATTAGTATGCTTGAAGTTGTCTTACAGCCCCCCCCCCATGCTTCATTCTTTTTTTTTTTTTTTTTTGGTATTTAAAATAGTAATCATAAAGGTAGACCTTTAGAGTTACTATTTTATTTTATTTTATTTTATTTATTATTTTTTTTTTTAAATAAATTTTTAACATCTTTATTGGGGTATAATTGCTTTACAATGGTGTGTTAGTTTCTGCTTTATAACAGAGTGAGTCAGTTATACATATATATATGTTCCCATATCTCTTCCCTCTTTGTCTCCCTCCCTCCCACCCTCCCTATCCCACCCCTCCAGACAGCCACAAAGAACCGAGCAGGTTTCCCTGTGCCATGCGGCTGCTTCCCACTGGCTATCTACCTTACGTTTGTTAGTATATATATGTCCATGTCTCTCTCTCGCCCTAACACACCTCACCCTTCCCCCTCCCCATATCCTCAAGTCTGTTCTCCAGTAGGTCTCTGTCTTTATTCCTGTTTTACCCCTAGGTTCTTCATAACATTTTTTTTTTCTTAAATTCCATATATATGTGTTAGCATACGGTATTTGTCCTTCTCTTTCTGACTTACTTCACTCTGTATGACAGACTCTAGATCTATCCACCTCATTACAAATAGCTCAATTTCGTTTCTTTTTATGGCTGAGTAATATTCCATTGTATATATGTGCCACATCTTCTTTATCCATTCATCCGACGGCGGGCACTTAGGTTGTTTCCATCTCCGGGCTATTGTAAATAGAGCTGCAATGAACATTTTGGTACATGACTCTTTCTGAATTCTGGTTTCCTCAGGGTATATACCTAGTAGTGGGATTGCTGGGTCATATGGTAGTTCTATTTGTAGTTTTTTAAGGAACCTCCATACTGTTCTCCATAGTGGCTGAACCAATTCACATTCCCACCAGCAGTGCAAGAGTGTTCCCTTTTCTCCACACCCTCTCCAGCATTTATTGTTTCTAGATTTTTTGATGATGGCCATTCTGACTGGTGTGAGATGATATCTCATTGTAGTTTTGATTTGCATTTCTCTAATGATTAATGATGTTGAGCATTCTTTCATGTGTTTGTTGGCAGTCTGTATATCTTCTTTGGAGAAATGTCTATTTAGGTCTTCTGCCCATTTTTGGATTGGGTTGTTTATTTTTTTGTTATTGAGCTGCATGAGCTGCCTGTAAATTTTAGAGATTAATCCTTTGTCAGTTGATTCATTTGCAAATATTTTCTCCCATTCTGAGGGCTGTCTTTTGGTCTTGTTTATGGTTTCCTTTGCTGTGCAAAAGCTTTGAAGTTTCATTAGGTCCCATTTGTTTATTTTTGTTTTTATCTCCATTACTCTAGGAGATGGGTCAAGAAGGATCTTGCTGTGATTTATGTCATAGAGTGTTCTGCCTATGTTTTCCTCTAAGAGTTTGATAGTTTCTGGCCTTACATTTAGGTCTTTAATCCATTTTGAGCTTATTTTTGTGTATGGTGTTAGGGAGTGATCTAATCTCATACTTTTACATGTACCTATCCAATTTTCCCAGCACCACTTATTGAAGAGGCTGTCCTTTCTCCACTGTATATTCCTGCCACCTTTATCAAAGATAAGGTGACCATATGTGCATGGGTTTATCTCTGGGCTTTCTATCCTATTCCATTGATCTATCTTTCTGTTTTTGTGCCAGTACCATACTGTCTTGATTACTGTAGCTTTGTAGTATAGTCTGAAGTCAGGCAGCCTGATTCCTCCAGCTCCATTTTTTGTTCTCAAGATTGCTTTGGCTATTCGGGGTCTTTTGTGTTTCCATACAAATTGTGAAATTTTTTGTTCTAGTTCTGTGAAAAATGCCAGTGGTAGTTTGATAGGGATTGCATTGAATCTATAGATTGCTTTGGGAAGTAGAGTCATTTTCACAATGTTGATTCTTCCAATCCAAGAACATGGTATATCTCTCCATCTGTTTGTATCATCTTTAATTTCTTTCATCAGTGTCTTATAATTTTCTGCATACAGGTCTTTTGTCTCCTTAGGTAGGTTTATTCCTAGATATTTTATTCTTTTTGTTGCAATGGTAAATGGGAGTGTTTTCTTGATTTCACTTTCAGATTTTTCATCATTAGTATATAGGAATGCCAGAGATTTCTGTGCATTAATTTTGTATCCTGCTACTTTACCAAATTCATTGATTAGCTCTAGTAGTTTTCTGGTAGCATCTTTAGGATTCTCTATGTATAGTATCATGTCATCTGCAAACAGTGACAGCTTTACTTCTTCTTTTCCGATTTGGATTCCTTTTATTTCCTTTTCTTCTCTGATTGCTGTGGCTAAAACTTCCAAAACTATGTTGAATAAGAGTGGTGAGAGTGGGCAACCTTGTCTTGTTCCTGACCTTAGTGGAAATGCTTTCAGTTTTTCGCCATTGAGGATGATGTTGGCTGTGGGCTTGTCATATACGGCCTTTATTATATTGAGGAAAGTTCCCTCTACACCTACTTTCTGCAGGGTTTTTATCATAAATGGGTGTTGAATTTTGTCAAAAGCTTTCTCTGCATCTATTGAGATGATCATATGGTTTTTCTCCTTCAATTTGTTAATATGGTTAATCACATTGATAGATTTGCGTATATTGAAGAATCCTTGCATTCCTGGAATAAACCCCACTTGATCATGGTGTATGATCCTTTTAATGTGCTGTTGGAAGATCCTCTCCTACACTTTCTCCTAGAAGCTTCATAACTTGGGCTTTCAAATTTAAATTTATGATCCATCTCAAATTAATTTTTTCGTGTGGTGTAAGGTAGGGGTCAACGGTTTTTTATTTTCATGTGGCTATCCAGTTATTTTGGTACCATTTATTGAAAACATTTTACTTTATCCATTGAATTGTGTTGGTGACTTTTACAATTATTTCATACTCACACATCTACATACACATACAAATATCTACATACACATACATTTACATACACATGTACATTTCATATACATTTATCTACACACACATATATACGCACTTATATACACATTTCTGGAGTCACTTGTTTGTTTTGTGGATCTATTTGTCTATTCTTTTGCCAATACCTCACTATCTTAATTACTGTAACTTGTCAGTACATCTTGAAATAAGGCAGAATAAACCCTCCAACTTTATTCTCTTTTTAAGAATATATTGGCTATTTATTCCTGGTCTCTTAAAATTTACATATAAAATTTAGAACCACCTTGCCAGTTTCTACCAAAACACCTGCTGAGATTTTGATTGGAATAGCATTAGATCCATAGATAAATTTGGGGAGAATTGACTGCTTAGAAATATGAATTCTTCCCAACCACGATCTCTATTTATTTAGACCTTCTGTAATCTCTCTCAGCAATGTTTGGTAGTTGTAAATATACAAATACCACACATCTTTTGTTAAGCTTAATGCTCTTATTGTAAAGGATATTTTAATTTCATTTTCCAGTCATTTGTTGTAAGTTCATAGATAGTTTTTGCCTTATGTATTGAGGTGCTCCTATGTTGGGTGCATAAATATTTACAATTGTTATATCTTCTTCTTGGATCGATCCCTTAATCATTATGTAGTGTCCTTCTTTGTCTCTTCTGATAGTCCTTATTTTAAAGTCTATTTTGTCTGATATGAGAATTGCTACTCCAGCTTTCTTTTGGTTTCCATTTGCATGGAATATCTTTTTCCATCCCCTTACTTTCAGTCTGTATGTGTCTCTAGGTCTGAAGTGGGTCTCTTGTAGACAGCATATATATGGGTCTTGTTTTTGTATCCATTCAGCCAATCTGTGTCTTTTGGTGGGAGCATTTAGTCCATTTACGTTTAAGGTAATTATCGATATGTATGTTCCTATTCCCCATGCTTCATTCTTATTCATTTTCTCTCCCTCCTTCCTTCCCTCCTTCCCTTGAGTCTTTTGTTTCTCTAAATTTCATTTTGGGTGGTTTCTATTGTTGTTTCTTCATGTTCACTAATCTTTTCATTTACTCTAATCTAGTATATTGTAGTTTTCCTCTCTAGAAGTTTGCCTTATTTTGTAAATATATACCTTCCATGCCTCTACCTATAACACAGTTTTTTCTTCTAGCTTCTTGAACATAGGCAATACAGTTATAATAACTTTAATTTTCTTTGCCGAGTAGTTCTATCATTTCCAGGTTAGTTTTGCTGCGTTGGTTCTCTTCCTTATTATGGGTCATATATTTTCCTGCTTCTTTGAATGCCTGGTGGTTTTTTGTTGGATGCCAGGCATTATGAATTTTACCTTGTTGGGAGATGGATATTTTTATATTCCCATAAAAATTTTTGAGCTTTGTTCTGGGATGTGGTTAAGTTACTTGGAAACAGTTTGGTCCTTTCATGTCTTGCTCTTAAGCTTTATTAGGGGAAACCAGAGTAGCATTTAGTCTAGGGTAAAATTTTCTGCGTTCTCTACCCAGTGCCCTGTGGATTTTGTGGTTTTCCGCTCTAGCAAAGGGTGACAGGAACTGTTGCCCCGTGTGAGCTCTGGTGATTGCTCTCTCTGTTCGTATTGGATGGTTGCTTCCCCAGACCTGGGTAATTTCCTCATACGTAAATGCCAATCAATTCTCAGCTGAAGATATGGGGGGAATTCTCTGCAGGTTTCTGAAGTTTCCTCCCTTTGCAAGTCTCTCCTCTTTGGTACTCTGCCCCCTGAACTCTAGTCACCTGGGCTTTTCTGGACTTCCAGCACGGTCTCCTCCACCAAGGGAGACCTCCAGGTTCCACCTGGTTCCCCCTCCTGGCGTCACTTCCTGGAAAGTCTTCAGGCTGTATCCTGGGGCAGTCATAGGGTTCAGCTCTTTTGCTTGTCGTCACTGAGCAATCACTGCCCCTCATTGTCCGATGTCCAATGTCTTAAAAACCATTGTGTAATATATTCTGTCTGTTCTTTTTAGCTGTTTTAGGTAGGGTGGCAAATCCAGTCCCTGTTGCTCTATCTTGGCTGGAAGCAGAAGTTAATGGCACTTGAGAAACAAAGTAGTTACACAGTGTCAATAAGAAAGGGCAAAGAAAAAGCTTTACAGCAAGAACAATAATCACAAAAAAGAATGTGGGTGGAAGAGGTTAGATTTCAAACCTCCCTTTAGATTCTAACCTTAGAATGTTTTAGCTCCACTTATTTGAAAGGAACCTAAAAGATAAGTGCTACAACGAGGACCTAGGTATTTTCACTTGTAACGTCTTCTATGAACCGGTCCTATCTACCATATTATCCTGAAGATGGACCATTAGTTTCAGTATGTTTTAGAACTTGAAGACCAGTGGTCTGGCTTTAGCCCCAGTGGTGGATTTCAGACCATTTAAACTGTGCTTTTCTGACCTTCATCTCAACTATTAAAGCACAGGCTCTCACATGCGGGAATATTATCTAAAACTAATCAAAACGATTCTGTCTAGAAGACAGTCAGTGTTAAGGGTAATGTAACCGTATAGAGAACTCTGTTTTTTAACTTTTTGTTTATTTTTTATTTTTTTGGCTATGCCATGCAGTGTGTGGGATCCTAGTTCCCTGACCAGGGACTGAACCCAGGCCACAGCAGTGAAATCTCCGAGTCCTAACAACAAGACCGCCGGGGAATTCTGTGGATTTTATTTATTTATATTTATTTTTTATTTATTGGCTGCACTGTGTGTCTTACGAGAACGTCCCTTCCCTGACCAGGGATTGAACCCGGGCCACAGCAGTGAAAGCCCTGAATCCTAACCACTAGGCCACCAGGGAACTCCCTCGTAGAGTACTTTATAAATTTATTTATTTATTTATTTTTGGCTGTGTTGGGTCTTCGTTTCTGTGCGAGGGCTTTCTCTAGTTGTGGCAAGTGGGGGCCACTCTTCATCGCGGTGCGGGGGACTCTCACTGTCGCGGCCTCTCTTGTTGCAGAGCACAGGCTCCAGACGCGCAGGCTCAGTAGTTGTGGCTCACGGGCCCAGTTGCTCCGCGGCATGTGGGATCTTCCCAGACCAGGGCTCGAACCCGTGTCCCCTGCATTGGCAGGCAGATTCTCAACCACTGCGCCACCAGGGAAGCCCCTCCCTCGTAGAGTACTTTAAATAGAAATATGTTTGTACTAATGGAAATTAATAGAAAAAATGAAGATAAGAATAGCTTTTCTTTTATTCCTTTTGCTGGAAGGTTTTAAAACCATTGTATCAAATAAAAACTTGTTAAAGCTACCTTTTTAGATACTTTTTATTAGGTCAGTTTATGAACTGAGGCCATCTTATGGAGAAGTGTACAACAAATGTAACGAGCGAATATTGCATAGTCTCCACGTAAAATAGAAATTTGGACTATGGTTTTAGATCTTTATCAAGTTCCACCCTTAGGCTTGTCATTCTGTCTGCTCTCCCCTTCCCTACCTCCGTAACTTTAATCTTTCCTTTTATGGTAAGGATTTGGTGATCCTGCATGACTTGCTGGGAGCTTTATTACAAAGCTTTAGTGTTTTTTCTCCTCCCCTCTCCCCTCCCCTCTACCTCTTTCCCCTCCCTCTCATCCCAGCTGTCCCAGAGACTGGATATGCCATTTCCGCCTCAGCGCTCCTGGGCTTCTGAGCTTCAGAGCAAAGGCCAAGTTGTAGGGCAGGTCACTTCACACTGTTGGGAGTTTCTCTTCTGCTCAATTGCAGCATCTCTTGTTTGCTTTAAAACTGTAAAGTGGGTGGGGGAAAGGTATTAATGACTTTACAGTTCCTAGGTCTTTTAGTATCTAACAGAAACAAGAAACAATTACATCTGCAAAGGTAGGGGTGTGTGTGCATGCACGTGTGTGTCTGCGTGTGCATGTGTGTATGTGTGGGAGTGCGTGTCTAGTGTTAAAAATAAGTATTCAGGGCTTCCCTGGTGGCGCAGTGGTTGAGAGTCCGCCTGCCGATGCAGGGGACACGGGTTCGTGGCCCGGTCCGGGAAAGATCCCACATGCCGCGGAGCGGCTGGGCCCGTGAGCCATGGCCGCCGAGCCTGCGCGTCCGGAGCCTGTGCTCCACCACGGGAGAGGCCACAGCAGTGAGAGGTCCGCGTACCACAAAAAAAAAAATAAATAAATTCAAGTATTAAATATTAAAGTGTTAGTTGTTGAATAAGCATTCTAAGGATTTCAAAGAATCTCAGGGCTCCATGGGAAGTCTTTGCTGGCTTGGTGACTATGGTTTAGGCAAAATGAAATTAGAGCATGTTTCAAGATAAAGTAATTAACACATTTCCTAAATACGCAACTAGAGAATTTCAAGGCTGTTCTTTCTATAAGTGATGGTTCTCATTCTTCGTCTTCTGCCTCATCCGTTATGCATTCATTGAAACCCAGTAGCTCACCTGAAATCCTGTTCTTCCTCCTTCACCTGTGTTTTGTTCTAGGTTTGACTAGTCCTCATATTACATTTCCAGCCAGCTTTTTGCCCAGCTTGTGATGGGGGCGGGGTGGGGACAGTTTAATTGCCCTCTTGTCTGTGTCCCTGTATTTCCTGGGGAGTTATTTGTTGGCCAGTCTCTCCTCTGCCAGACGGAAGGTCGTAGTGTTGATTGCAGGTCTGGTCCAGAAGACGCTTGGTAACGTTGCATTGAACTGAATGGAAAGTTTGCTAGCTTTAAACTCTGTGTCACCTAAATGCAGCTGAGTCACATATTGCTTCTTAGGGTGATTCTATGCGTTTTTTTCTGGTCTCCAGCACCACTGTTTTACAACCCAAGACTCATAAAGTATCTTGATAGATTTCCTTCCAGATTCAAGAGGCTCTGCTGAAGTTCCTTTAATCAGTAGGCAATGCCAGCATTTTTATAGCAGTTAAGGGCTGTTGTAGAATCCTCTCACAATCGAGTATAGGAACGTTTGCTCAGCGTCATTTGAGACGGGTTTACTGATGGATAGGGTCAGTTCTTGTAATTATCTATGAAGTGATGAGTCTCAGAGCGAGAGCTCAAGTGACGGGTCCAGCCCAGGGATGTGCAGGACTCAGAGTTCCTGACCGACCCAGATGATCAAAGAAGCCGCAGTCTCAGAAGTGAAATAAAGCTGGAGCCCTTCAGCCAGGAGTGGTGTACAGGGCTGCAGATCTGACAGTAGGGCTGAAATCCAGACCTTAAAATGACAGAGGATATGTTGTTTCTCTACGCTACCTGTTTCCATTTTTCTTTTGCTGGTGGATACTATAGTGGTTCAGACTATGACAACAAAATATAACTTTTCTGCAAACAGTGTATAATACGGAAAGCCAGCTTTTACGTAGATGTCTACCTACAGGTTATTGAGTGAAAGGTTGTTAGTCCTTATCGCTTATATGGTTGGTTCCTAAAATACTAGAACCTTATGATAAGATTTCTAAATAGCATTTGTCTGATATTTTGGAAAGGTAAAATGATGCAAAAGTTGTATGTATATTTTACTTAGTACCACACAAGTCCCACTGGAATTAAAGCTTGTCATTTGGATGGACCCCGGGAAACAGTGTAAAGGCTAGCCCTTGGCTTTGCCACTTTCACTGCACGACTTCAGATTAGGTGGATGAGAAACCTAAGTTCTCCAACCTCATCTCTGAAATGGGGACAGCACCCGGATGGAGGAAGCCGTATGGGTTGGAGATAATACACCGCAAGACATAGGGTCTGACACATAGTGGGTGGGGAATAAGGGTAGCTATTATTGTTTTGGTGCTATCCTTATTGTTTTAAATAGTTAGGGAAAAGAGAGACCATCTCAACATAAAGGGGACAGATTCTAAGTTAACCTTTTAAAATGAATAGGCCCCCTTTGAGCTCCTGGAAGATTATTACTCAGATAATAGCAGTACCTTCATATCACCAGAAGATTTAGAGGCAAGAGCCTGTTTTTATCTCCAGGTAATGAGATGATCGTATGAATGGAGGAAAAAGTATACTTTCCTTGCCTTTTAAATAGAGTAAAACAGACAAGTTACCTGAAGATCTTTTTGTGCCACTTTTTACTGTAAAACGGTAATTAAACTTGAAAGTCATCACCACAAATAGCTACACGAAGATCTAGGGAAAAGGCAGAGCTCAAGGTCATCTTTTAACCTGTGGAACCAGGGGTGATGTAGGACCTACCTGGGTCCATGACATCACTCGAAACTCAGAAAGAAGCCGGCATCTGGCTGGGTTCTCAGAAGAGGCAAGTCAGGATGGAGCCGTTGGTGTAATGCTCGGCCCATCCCTTGGCCACTAATCAGGTGCTGTCATGGGAGAGGGCTTTTATGGAACTATTCTTCACCTTAAGCTTAATGTCACGTTTCCTCAACTTGACCTGAGGTGCTGCAGACCAGGAATAGGTACCTTTTAGTCTAGCCTTGACCTGTCTCGTGGGGCAAACACTGCACATACTCGCAGAATTTGTTCAGTAACTATTGTTAATGTTGATTTTACTGATGGTCTGTGATAAACAATATTAACAACAGTCAACTATGGAAATACTAAACTACCATTTGTGTTGAGCACCTATTTGCCACCATCCCATTAGATGTTTCATATACATTAACGTATATCCTCACAAGAACTTCAGAAGACAGGTTATGGTATTATTCCTGGAGTGGTCAAGTCGTTTGCCAAGGTTACATAGCTCATAAGTGCCAGACCCAGGAATTGAACGCTGCCCGATTTGAATCCCAGGTCAGTATCCTGTCTAAAGCCCCAGAACCCAGACCATCCAGTGCAGGTAACCCGGATTACTAGCCTTTCCAAGAGCCAGTTTACTGGACCACATTTGGACCTTGACAAAATGCCGGGAGGTTGGAAATTGTAGCCCCAGGAAGGTCTGCTGCTGGTAGAGCATCTTCTAGAGAAGTTGGCCACCTGAGACGTCTACATTGAGGTCCTCGCACCACTGTGGGTCTGGTTCTATCTCAGATTGAATCCTGTCTACCCCCTTGCCCATAGCATGATCACCATCTGAGAGATGGTTACCCAATACCGAGATAAAGGGACGCCCTACCTGCCGTGTGTAAATAGATCCCCGTGCCTTCCTGAGTAAATGAGAAGGTACCCCAACCCCAGCCAGTGGTTCTAGCTCAAAACTCAACAAGTGAAAATGTAGACTAACATCATCTTTCTCAAACCTTCCCTAACACCACAAAGTGCAAGTGGCGCTTGAAAGAATGAGACAACTTTGAAGGATAAAGCCGCTCTCATGTTAACACTGTTTCAATGACCCCCGTAGATAAATTTTAGAGGCACTGAAATGAAAGTTACTTTAAAATAAATAACCTGTGAAGGTTTTATTTGGGCTGTGGATTCCCAATCTAGTGAGGTTTTCTTTGATGGAATTCAGATAAACTCTCCCATTCTGTGCTCCAGACTCCTGTGCAACGTACAGAGGTCAGAAACGGTTGGCATTGGTTAAACCAAGCTTTGGGTTTTGTTTTTCATGATGCTAATCAGTTCGGCCCCAGCTGAATTGGAATGTAAAGTCATCTGAACGACACTGGCCTTTTCTGTGCACAAGAAGGCTGAGAACCTCAGGCAGCTCCCACTGCTGCCAAGAAGCCTCCAGTCTGCCCTCCAGAGTCAGTTACCTGCAGGAGCAGAAGTCTATAGCAGTGGTGCTGGCAGGATTTGATAAGCACTAGGTTTACGGCCTGGGGGGAATTTCAGTCCCTCTCACAAATGGAGGGTCTCTTAAGCAGATCAGACATTTCAGTTTTTTTTTTGTTTTTTTTTTGTTTTTGCGGTACGCGGGCCTCTCACTGTTGTGGCCTCTCGTGTTGCGGAGCACAGGCTTTGGACGCGCAGGCTCAGCGGCCATGGCTCATGGACCTAGCCGCTCTGCGGCATGTGGAATCTTCCCAGACCGGGGCACGAACCCGCGTCCCCTGCATCGGCAGGCGGACTCTCAACCACTGCGCCACCAGGGAAGGCCCAGACATTTCAGTTTTTAATCACTTGTATTTGAAGGCAGATATTCAGGTGGTTAGGGTTTTGGTTTGGGGGTTTTGAAGGGTTTTTTTGGGTAAAATATTAAAATTAGACTTTTTCCTATGCAAACTTGGCAATCTAATTAAAATAGAGTCTGATTTATGCAGTTTATTAAAGCCATCTATAGTGCAAACTGAGGCCACAGGGATGCTGTTTTGCATCATAAATTTTGATAACGTAGAGCAGCCCTGCCTTGTCTTACTTGGTAGGTTATATGATAGTGATTAGAAAATGCAACGTTGGATGATAGAGGCCAACTTATTGACCTCCAGGACTGCTGGCCACCACTGTCCGTGGGCTCAGATCCCATTGATGGGTGTAGCACCCTCTTCAAAGAGGCTGTCTAGGCAGACAACCCAAAAAGATCAGAGGAATACACGATTCTATATCCCAGATTCTTTTATGACTTAGAAAACATTTTGTTAACAAAACACTAATTTCTAATTAATTTTTCAGTGCTCTTTTGCATCACAATGTTCAGACAGCACATAGAAGTCTTGACGGAAAAATGTTAAACTTGAATTTGCTCTGGTCATCTTTATCAGTAATAATAATGACAATAGCTTACAGCTTACATTTTTAGAACATTTACTGTATGCAAAAACAGATCCCAAGTGCTCTCTCTATATTAACTCATTTACTATTACGACAAACCTCTGAGGTAGATAACTTCTGTTGCTCCCCAAATGGAGAAACTGAGGCACGTCGTGATTAAATAATTTGCCCTATGTCACGTAGCTGGTAGGTAGTAGGGCTGCAGTTTGAACCCAGGAAGCTTGACGTCAGAGTTCATGCTTTTAATGACTGAACTACATGCTGGTCCTGCAAGTACTCTCCCACACTAACTTAGCTCTAGAACCATCCCCCATCCCCCCACCGCCTGCTTCCTGAGGCCGGAGACCTTCCCAGTTAGGTCTGCAATGGCCCAGGCTTGCACGTGGCTGAAGGTTTTCGTCAGCTCTGTAGTTGCTCCCAGAGGGAAGACAGATATAAAATACTATCTTATCCTCCCCACTTCTCCCTTCCAATCAGCTTGACATTATGAAGTGGGACTTTCCCGCTTCCCATCCAGGTCAAAGGACAAATGGAGAAATTTAACAGAACTACTGTCCATTCACAAGAAGTTATCTAGAACTTAGAGGATGGTCTCTTTCTAATGAGCAACCAGTATTCAGTTTTCATTGAAATATTTCTTTGCTGAGATCTCATGGTGGGCACATAAAATGGTATGGTCACTCTGCAAAACAGTTTTGCAGTTTCTTATAAAGATAAACAAACAATTGCCATGTGATCTAGCAATCCTAAGCACTTACTCTTAGTCTAGAGAAATGCACATTTGCATTGATACAAAGCCTGTACATCAGTGTTTATAGTGGCCCTCAAGCAACCAACTTCAGGGCTTCCCTGGTGGCGCAGTGGTTGAGAGTCCGCCTGCCATTGCAGGGGACACGGGTTCGTGCCCCGGTCCGGGAAGATCCCACATGCCGAGGAGAGGCTAGGCCCGTGAGCCATGGCCGCTGAACCTGCGCGTCCGGAGCCTGTGCTCCACAACGGGAGAGG